>NC_053126.1:33550901-33666158 GCF_010015445.1 Perca fluviatilis | reverse complement strand
CCCGCGCTACGTATTGCTATGGGGACACCGCTAGGGATAATATCAAAAGCACAGAGGCGCCAAAGGTTACCAAAATAAATGCTACAGATGAGTTTTTGGTACAAAACGATAGGTAGAACTCCTCCTGTTTATATACTGAAAGACAATAGTGGGGAGCCGGGTGACAGGTACCTTTAATGGCCAGTTGCAGTCTGTAATTGTGGTAGACAAAAAACAAAGTGTTTTCTAAAATTGAGAAAGTGCTGGCTCGAAGAAAAACAGGATGCAAAAGTTTGTACCTCTGTGAAATGGTTAGATGGCCTCAGAATTAATTCATGGCTCTCTGAAAAGACATAGTTGATGTAAGACGTAAAAGCTTCGTACCAGTCTTGTAATATTAGTATTTGTGTTTTGCTGTTAGTAAAGGTATTGGAGCTATGAATAAGAACCAGGATTTTTTGTTAACTTGCCTATAATGCCCTCATTACAATTGAGTTTATCAACTAATAGGATTTGCAATTCAGGAACAAAAACTGGCTAAACCACATATTACAGTAAGAGCGTTATGAAGTTGGTCTTATTGAAATTTATAACCCCAGGGCTGGAAGTTTCACTGAGAATGATGCCAAGGTTGATACTTCATCGAATAACCAAAACAAAAAATGTTCAACAACAAGCTAAGCAAAAGTTGGTTTCTTATAATACGACGACAGCATTGTTAAAGATATATGAATGTGGTAACCTAACCACCACACTATAAATATAATATCATAATAAGATTCTTTAGGAGGAGAAACACGGGTGTGTGTTTAAAGAGGGGCTGGCAAAATTCTTGGGTTCATTCCAGACTCTGTGTGTTCGAATTACACCCTCATTTAAAATGTGCAGCTCCACACCGGCAGACATTCATGGGGGTCGTTATAATATATTATTTATAGTGACATTGTGGACTACCAGCTAGTCGGTGATAGTCATGTACCCCTACTCCGTTGTATAAATATCTTGAGAGAGCGAGCTTAACGACAGTTTACAGCTCTCACTACACATCGTTGGCACTCGTATTACGATATCAAATAGAACTACGAGAAAACCAACACATCCCTTCTCATACGAAAAGTAATTGTCAAACTACATTTTAGACCTGTGAAACAGCATGAAGATGAGGAAAGATACACATCCGATGATGGAAGATATATGCACTATTACATGAATGCTGGTGGGGAGAGTTGCGGATTCATAGGCTCCAGCATAACAATACGGACAGGATTAGGGGGAGAAATATTTAGCCCCTTTGGGTTATATAAAACCTCATCTGGACAAGTTTCATTGGTGATGGGGGGGGGGGTTGGTGATGTACAGGCTGGTGGAAAGGGGGAGGGGGGCGACGGGGCATTAAAAAGACCCCCACCAGGATGTGGCGTAACCGGATTGTGAACAAAAGCATAAACACCACCAAAACGAAGGATTGTCAAAAGAAGGCATCTGTCAGCGAGTCGAGGCTCGAACCGGTCTCTGGCCCTGACAAAAGACATATTTTAATTTTACAGAATCAATCATGGCGTTTATTCACAATCAGTCCGAAGAGTGTGTGAAGACAGAATTGGATCTGTTTACAGTACCGTACACACAAACATCTGTCGAAAAATCAACATTTGTAGAAATCCCCAATGTCAGCTCTACCCCCGGTCCTATTGAATTTTTCATTTGTTTAGCCGGAGAGGATTATCTAGACCTTAACGATTCATACTTGTATACACGTGTAAGGATTACAAACCCTGATGGCACATTGTTGGCTAACGCAGCTGATGTAGGTTTTATAAACTATCCTGGATGCAGTCTTTTTTACAAGTAGATATAATGTTTGGGTGATAGACTGATCACACAGTCTTCAAATCACAGTATCCTTATAGAGCCCTTATAGAATGTCTTCTGAATTATGGAGAGGACACGTTAGTTCATAATTTAGCACAGGGCTATTTTGTAAGGACACAGCTGGCAAAATGGATGAGACATCTATCACAGGCGATAATGAGGGGTTGACAAAGGGGTGAATACACATCCGAGAAAGCCATATTGTGGAATTAATAGCACCAGTACATGCAGATTTGTTTTTCAAGAAAAACTATTGCTAAATGGTGTTGACATGTCTTTGAAATTCATCCGTTCAAAGGCGACTTTTGTACCTAATGACCCCTGGGAATGTCCATTCGCTGTGAAAATAATGTCTGCTAGTCTATTTGTCAAGAAAATAACAGTTGCACCAACTGTAAGACTAGCTCATAGTCGTGCCTTACAGCATACTAATGCAAAATATGCTATTGACAGAGTATCTCTAAAACCTTCTCAATACCTACAGGCACACGTGTTTGCAACCAAGAAAACCTGTTCATAGGACAGATTCCTAAATTTGTAGTCATAGCTTCGTAGATAATGAAGCATACACAGGATCGTATGCCCGTAACCCTTTAATTTTGGAAACTATAATACAGAATTTATTAGCCTTTATGCAGATGGACAGCCTCACCCAGCCGTCCTTTTCAGCCCTTTTTCAAAGAGGACAATATATGCGGGAATATTATCAACTGATTGAATCAACAGGACGCCATTTAAAAGACCGGTCACTAGCCATAATACGATCTGATTTTGGGTCTGGTTATACGCTATTTTGTTTTAATTTGGAACCCGACGGTGGGGGTCAGGAAACGTTCACTGATTAAGAACGGCAACGTTCGCGGAAATGCGGTTCAGAAACCCCCTTCCGAGGACTGTGACCCTTATCTGCTATTCCGTTTTTGATTCTGTAATCGAAATATCTAACAGAAGGCAAGTCCTATTGGATCATTACTAAAGATGAATACGATAGAACTCACTACGCGTACTCAGAAAAGAATGAATAGAGACACAAATTTCTTAGGAGTAATGCCATGTGATCATCTCCCAAAAACCGTAGGTTGTAAATTACCCGCTATGTTAGTTGTAAATACACAACCCAGTAATATGCCCGGTGAACACTGGCTAGGTATTTACATTACAGAGAACAAGCATGGTTTGTTCTTTGATAGCTTTGGACATCCACCTACCTTTTTTCCTCAGGAAATTAGCAATTTCCTCTTAAAAACAGTGTGGAGATGTGCCATTCAGCAAAACAAGTTCAAAATAATTATTCTACAACATGTGGACAGCACTGTGTTTTCTTTTATGTCACATTCAGAAAAGATTCCTTATAAAAAGTATTGAGCATGTATGGGGCCAATCTTGTATGCAACGATACAATGGTTAGTCATTTTGTTAGCAGAATACATCCAGATGTGTGTCATGATCAGAAATTTAAATGTGTACAATGTTCCGCTCCACCTATAGGTAAAAAAAAAGTGTGTAAAAATGGTGTAATGATAGTTTTTTTTTTCAAAAAAATAAAGAATGTGGAATATACATGTCTTCACGATGTCTCAATTTTTGCATTCCTTTTTATTTTTAAAACAAATTTTACAGGAAAAATGCATTCAATAGATAAAATTAATGTAAAACATTCATTTAATGTCACAGGTTTACATACAACACAGCATTTTCATATGCCTGAAGAAATTACCCACTCAATGGAAAAAAAATTTAATAAAAAATATAAAATGTATGTCACAAGTTAACATACAACACAGCATTTTCACATAGTTGAATAAAGAAAAAAACACCTGAATAGAAAAATAATAATAAAACAGATTTAAAAATAAAATAAAATTTATGTAAAACATTCATTTAATGTCACCAGTTTACATACAACACTGACTTTAGCATAGTTGAATAAAGAAAACACACCTCAATAGAAAACACATCTCAATAGAAAAATAATAATAAAAATAGGTTTAAAAGTAAAAATATAAAAATTAGTGTAATAATAAAAATAATAAAAATAGGTTTAAAAGTAGAATATATAAAAAATTAGTGTAATAATAGAAAAGATTAAAAACTAGCCACGAGTCTTAGTAATGGATGGTGTAATACTAAAGGTTCTAGGAGTACTAGTTCGCGTAAATCAGATGCCGTTTGTGTATTAAATACAGGGCCCTTCTTAATGCTCTAGGACGGCGGGGATCGTAAAGCCATCATAGGCGTTTGTGTATTACTTCCAGATGATGTATCTGTTTTAAAAGCCTCAATAGAACGCGGTACCCTTGTGTTTGGGATTACGGATATTGGCACATTTAAACTAGCTAACGTTTTTAAAATATGTTCCACCCTTTTTGGTCTAGAGCGGTCTGCAACATTATTATGGGCTGTGACACTTTTCAGCAGATCATACAGATGACTACCTGGCACATTCTTATTTCCAACAACTAATTCTTCCCCCTTGATCTGTCCAAGATATCTGGTCATTGTGTCGGGATAATGAAGCCAATATGTATTCCGCATTTCTTTTGTTTCTTATAGGCATATGTTTCAACACTTCTGTTTTTAACATATTTTCTTCTTCATCTTTTGAATCCTTTGAATCAACTTCAGGCATTGATAATGTAATCACACGTTTCTCGCGTTCACCCTGTTTTATCATGACCAGGTACCTCTGTAGAATACTTGAATATCTTTTAGCTTTTTCATATACATCAATGTCCTGCTGTTTCAATATATCACTCATGGCTCGGTCCAATTCACTTTGTACAGACTGTCGCAGAGATACATTTGAGGAGTCCGATGTTTGAGGATTCTGTAATGCTGCTAATTGATTTTGTGGAACCAAAAACATTTTCTGAGTGTGTTCCATCTCAACTCCTGTTGATAAGACTTGCTATGAATGGGATAGCAGCCCCCAGTAGAGGCAGTAGAAACCCTCCTGTTTGATTGATTGTCTTTTTTTTTTTAAATGTTTAACTTTTTTATCAGCTATCAGTCTAATAAAATAACTTCTTTTTCTTTAACAGCTTGTACTGAATATTAGACAACGGTATGTGACCTTGTAAGACATTCAAAGATATTTCACAAAGGGCATTAATAAAGTCTGGACTAGCGTTGCTCACAATGACACCTTGCTCTCGGGTGATGCCTTATGTAGCATGTCTAACAATGTAAAATTCCTCTCCATTCGGTTTGACATTATTACACCTTTTTCTAAGGAAGTATACAACCTGCTGTGGGGATATCAGGAGCGGTTCTGAGTCTTAAAATTATCGGGGGTTGTGGTTTTATAATCTATCAATAGATAGCCAAAGGTGTAACTAGTTGCATCGTTAAAGCCTCTAAAAAATATTTACTATTACCGGGGAACATTTGGCGTGCCAGTAAGCTTATCTGATGTTGATCTCTAGCATTTTTGAAAATAATCATATAGTTTGTATTCAAACTGATTGTACGACTAGCTTTACCTTGAATAAACAGATTCTGCACTAGATATATACAACTAAGACGTCTATGATGGACATACTGTGTGAAAACTTTTTGAACTTCCAAATTATCACTGGCTTGATTCATTAAATCGTCTATAATGAGCAAATTATTCTTAGTAGTAGGCAAGAGTGTTTCGTCGCAGAACGATTCCGGGAGACCTTGTACAAAGTTTATATTCAACGTTTTAAGTAATTGATCGGTATATTGGTTGCCAGCATGAATAGATGTATAAAATGTTATCGATTTTTTGTGAAATAACACGACATATGTTTTCAATAATGTCTTTGACAAAGTATGTTTTTCCACAATTAGAGGGACCACTGATAACAAGGCTGAAAGGGTGTTGAAGCCTACCATCAAATCCTGAAACATCCCTAGTAGCCATAAGGTACAGTTGTATAGTCTTGGAGCACGCGTTGTTTATTGTCGCAACCTGTACTTTCCTGGTGAGTGTGTCGTTTTTGAGATGGAACTGTTTTTGGGCGCGTATTATTGTGAAGGCCGTTGTGGTCAGATGGTTAGGAGGCTGCGGCTGCTTGGTCACAAAGGATTGAACAAGCCCAATTAACGATTCATGTGTAACCACTTTGGCATTTGTGGCATTGAGGGTTACACCCTTGCATTTAACCTGTGTATTTCCTTGAGCGGTCCTATAAGCATAGCATTTAGGACCCCGAAACAAACTCAGTTATATAATCTTCGGTAGGAGCCCCACAGACTTGGCGCTATTTAGTTCATCCGTTAAATCGCCAAGGTAAGGACCTAGAGGTGGGATCCACTTCGCCCGCTGCTTGTGAACAGAATGCTGTCAGTGTCAACATATAAAATAACGTTCCTGCAGTTTATCCAACAAATCATATAGCTCCATGCGAGCATAGGCTGTGGTCATGGCCCCTATAAAAACATTCACATCTTTTACTCTGGATGCGACCCCTCTGTGTATCGCCATGCACAATCGCTACTTCTGGTGAGATGAATGAGAACTGGCGAACATCAAAAGTGTCGCTGAACATGAGCTGTGTGAAGCGGGATGGTTCGGTTATGAGCTCAGCGTAGTAGTCATGTTGCTACGCATGGCAAATTTAACCCCAAAGACTATTCAGAAGCAATTTATTTGTATGCCTGACAGCTTTGTTAAAACATATCTTGGTCGGATCAAGACCGAATGCCTTCGGTGCATAATAGTCATCTATGTACTTTTGTTTTTCGTCTTCCGTTTTGATATGCCCAGGGTATCCTGAAGCTTCTTGCTTCTACGTTTAAGAAATGTTTTAACATAGGCTTTAAAAAGCTGATCAGTTTTTTCTGGGAAATGCCAAACTTCAGCAATGGAAACAATCTTATACCCTTTCTTATGGCTTTCTGTAATTCAAACGTCACCCAAACGCCAGACAACAACCTCTCTTGATCGCGATGTGTGCATGGTGTTGTTTGATTCATCTCAACGGCACACGCCGCGCATAGGGGAACATCAGTTTACCGTTACAGTGGTAGGGGCAACACAGGGTGATACAGGCCTCTGGTACGGTGCTACTGTACATTTCACAATGCCAAAGTATTTGTTTATGTCATCAAAATCCTTGTGTATTATTTGGGGTGTCCTATTGGATAATCTCTTTTAGACTGAACAGTTGGGTACAAACTTGTGAAATCATAGTATCTGATCTTTTCATCATTTTCTACCTTGTGGTACAGTTTCATTGCATTTGTGGCGGCCTCCAAAGAGGGATTCCGCGGATTGAGACGACCCTGGCTTTTCATATGTTAACATGAACTCCTTAACGTCTGGGTCATTGTCCACAGCCTGTCTCCAATCACATTCCCACATCACCACAACTTTCAGCTGATGCTTATTTTTTAGAGCAGACACTCTGTTATGGAACCCGATAGCAGTTCAACCCTGTGTTTTTTTTGTTTTTGGTGAGAGGATTGATTTCACCTGACGCATAGCACTTATCACAGCCGTGAAAGAAGCAGCCATTAAATTCATAACACGGTGTGTGTCTTCACAATAGCCATCTACAAAGAACTGACCAAATGACTTTTCACCTCTGTTCAGGCGTGCTGTATGTCAAGGCCCCTCTCTGTCTGAAACATACTCAAGCCACTGTATTGAAACATCAGAACATGTCTTGTTTTGCCTAAGGTAGGCCCCTTCGGTATGTCAGAGCAACAGAATCTTTGGGGAGGAACAACGTTTTAAATACACCCATACATGAGGAGGCCAATGTAGCGTATGCAACGGGTCTAGGCCTGTGCACTCGTGGAAGGCCTCTCTGTATATTTTGCATGCTTTAATCAAAACCGTTACATCGTTAACACAATAGCTGAGCAGCTCTTTCGAAAGTCAAAAGGTGTGTCGCGGACCGTAACGCATCACTCCATGAACGTTTTTTTAGAGGCGCGTCACTCATAGCATCATAACCATATAGAGCTGGTGCAGGATAACGGACCAATATAATTCTCATTCTCTCCGCTTGTTAAATTGCGGTGGGAAGAAGCCTTTGAGAAGATCGGAGAACCCCATGGCTGCCGGTGTTTTAGATAGAGCCATAGGGATAAAACTGAGCGAATCGATCCAACGCTGATGAAAGTAGAATCGATCATCAGAAGCACCCTAGAACCGCGCATAGTAATAGTTGGACAAAGTTTCTGACTCACCAGATACTCTAAAACTATATAACTGTCAAAACCTGATGCATTGTGTGCTATAAAAGTATAGCCTCTGTATTTCTCCTGTCTGTAGTTCTTAATGAATGATGCGACACAGTTTGTTGTTTCGTAGCAGTTTTTGACCGTCCATATCCATAACGCATACAAAATTAGCTTTATGGCCCCACATTGATAACGTGTTTCGAAATCGTAAAAGATATACTTATCACTACTTCTCTTTATGCCTCGACGGGTTGTATATAGCAAGAGTGCGTAGTAGCCCCTAAAGGCTCTCTACAATGTAGGCATTTAGGTTTTTACAGCTGTGTGGATTTTTCGACACCGCGATATGTTGCGGACAGGACTCGAATATTTGATTTTATTGCAGGGTATAAGCCCGTGTTTCACGTCGGTTTTTTATGGTTTTCAAAACACTGTTGCGATTTGCATACGTGTTTACAGCCTGTGCATTTAATGGTCTTGTCAGGTATACAATCAGTGTAACACACATTACAAAGCCAACTACAAAGGTGCCCCAGAGGGTTCTGGTAGGTCTTGTAACACCCATCGCGAAACGCACTGACGCCAAAAAGCCGTTTTTTTTATTTCACGATGAGATAATAATGTTCGTCATGCAAATACAACCATGCTGTTTTCACATCTGGTTGGTCGTGCGTTTTGAAGATCGTGGGTTTTTTACATCCGGCTACATGATGGAATATCACAATTTTCATTTTCAAATGTTTCTGAAATCTGTCAACATCAGAGAACGAAACCTTATGTGTGTAGTCAAAACCCAAATCACTATGCAGATGCTTAGCATAATTCATCTTCTCATCATGCGACCATCTGCTATTTACATAATGTGCCAGGCAGAGAGAAAAGCAGAGATTGTCGTTACCAGCGTTATTCTTGGGGTTATAGCAGCATTACCTTTTTCTGACAATATTTGATCGTAACCAATGCTTCCTAGTTTTCGACGTCTCCCACACCCCTCCGACATATTGGCGCGCTATTGTCACAATTAATTCTAAAGAGTCATCGGTCAGTGAATTATCGTTACTCTGCATTGCTTGTGCGACTTGCTCCAGAAATGTGTCTGTGTTATAGCCATCGCCTGAGTTCAACATTGTTTGGATAGGGACATCTACGGCTGGCCCCCTTAACTCAACATTTAAAACGCTGTCCTGTGTTGCATTGCCCAAAGCCCTCGCTATTAAATCTGTTAAGGTGCTATACACCCTTTCAGGAACACTACCGATATCAGTCAAATCAATATTTCGTAGGTCGACATACCGAAATTCAGCAGCATTAAAAGGGGTATCTGTCTGGATGCTATTTCGGATGTTACCTTAGAAACGCGCGAAACGCACCCACACTGCACACCACCCTGAGGATTTTCTGTGGGTGATGGAGGGGTACTATAAGCGCTTGTGGACGGTTGGGGACCGGTCTGTTCATCTGTACAGGATCGTTTTGACGGCTGAACACTCGGAAAACATGCAGGTCTCTTATTACTCTGATCTATGTCTGGGGGGTCTGTATTTGATGATTGTGTAGCGTCTGTATTGGACGGTGTATTGCTGGAATACACATCTGAAGGACCATTATGTGACAACTGTTCAGGGACGCGGACTATCTAATTCTTGTGTTTTCTCACTGGTGCTTTCACTCAGCGTTAGCACTAGGCATAGATTGGGCCCAGGCTCGAATATTTTGGCATGTATAGCACACAAACGTGCAAAATCCTGAGGATTGCTTACTGCTCTTGTGTAATCGCCCTCGCATGGCCATTCTAGTTCCTCGTCACTACTATCGTCACACACACCTAAGGGTTCAGATTTTTTTTTTTTTTGGGTGGCGGTGGCATTTTTTCTTTTATTTTTTTAAATTTTTTTATATTGTACACAGACTATAGCCTGTTTTTTTACTGTGGGGGCATATTCATAGTCTTTTTAAGGCATACTATCATAGGTACAATCAGCGTATTGAGAGAGCTGACCTGATTGGCCAGCGTGGTGCCAAAACCTGTGACCAAATCAAACAAAGCGTGTTAGCTCTGACCTGGCTGGCCAGCGTTGTTCCGAAGTCTGTGACCAAACCAGTCAATTGTGTGTTAGCTGTTTGCAAGACATCTAATTTATTCATAAGAGCATCGTTTTGTTTTCGTAATTCGCTAATTCTGATTGTATTTGTTTATAATTGCCATCTGACGCAGGTTGTTGAGGTGTAGTGTTGACACAATACTCAAAAAGCTCTTCACCCTGAAGCAATGTCACCTGCTCAGGACCTCCTAGTGCCCCACAGTGTTCAAACTGGTTGGGTAAGTATTATAATTAGGCACTGCTTGCTTATCAAGGAATGGAACGTTAACCTCTAATACATTTACAGGATTGGTTACTGATGTATTCCCCCTGTTACACTTTTTATCTGACAACCGTAATGACAGAGGTGTGTGGTATACAGCTGACATGGTCGGATCCTTCCTCTGTGCTATAGATACAGTTAAAGAGGTATGTACCTAAATTATATTCAGGGAACACCTGCAAAGATGCCTGACTCGATTGATGGGCTGTAAGTGGTGTCTCTGCTATTCCGGCGTCTTCAGACCCTTCTGCTGTAGCTAGCCGATTTGGTTGAGGGGTGTAGGAGCTGCCGCTGTTAGTCCTGTGTCTTCAGACCCTTCTCCCGGCTTCTACGGCATGGATTGTCTAGAGGTATAACAACATATTTTCTCTGGTTAAATAAAGACAACAAGACAAAACAAAACACACACACACACACACACACAAGAGATATAGGAGGAGGTTTCTGTCACCTTGGAATGTGGGATTTTGATGGATGACCTTTTGACCTGGGGGTCAAGAGGTCACGACCTGTCAGAAATTGATTGATGCCTTCCAGGTGTGTGTGACTGGTCTGTTCTGGAAGCTTCTAGAAGGAAGGCGTGTCCCGGAAATGACGCGTGTGTTAAGTGATGCAATGAGGGCGTCACAGGAAGTAGAAAAATGTTTCATTTAAATGATCCAATGAGCGTTAGAGATGAAATATCCGGATGTGTTTGAAATGATCCAGTGAGAGAAAGGGGTGTAGCGTTAAATTTTGAGCATAAAAGGGTTTCTTCCCCGTTTGAAACAGAGAAAGATAGGGTTTTCATTCTACACACAGCATGAATGTAAGTTTGAGTAACGCTCGCGAGAGATGTCTGCTGAAGAAGTAACCGCTCCATTGAGTCCGTACCAAGGGAGGCACCTCCAGCCGGTGGGCTTCTTCGTTGATCTGTGAGACTCCAATAACAATGTTCCAAGATTCTGTTCCGACGAACCCGGAGCTCCAAAGAAATGTGTAGTGTATCTGTGCCGTAGCCAGGATGCCCCCGTCAGAATCTCTGCATGAAGAATGGCCTCTACAAGCTAGTGGTATGTGTGGGGCCCGGGGGTATGTCTTCAAGTATGAAGAAGGTGAACTTTGCTTTTATCAGTTGAAGGAAGGGGAGATGCTGACTCCTTCTACAGTCATGGTGAAAATGAGCTTTGACGACTGGGGGTGATGAAGACGATCCTACAATTTGGTACTGATCAGAGCAACTCCGAGAACCCGACTACCGCTACTCAGGATAAAGAGACTCAGACTGTTTTGATAGAATGTAAAGAGGAGGAAGTGTCGGTGAACATCGGTAGCAGCACTGAAGACAAGCCCGAGGGGAGCTCCCTAGAATGGATAATTATCCCAGCGATAGCGACCTCGTCTAAGATGAACATCATCTGTGGATCAACATGGCCCTCTGTTACCACAGCCGGTGGCGGCGCTGGTGGTTCCAGGCCCTTCTGCTCTCCAGAGATTCGAAACAACGAGATCCTGTGACCTCTTTGTTTTGCAAAGATTTAATACAGAGTGCGGCTTATTCAGAACCGTGCTTGCCTTACCAGCATTGGAATGGGCTGACAGACTGATGGAGGTGGGGGATAGATTGACCAATCTCTTCCATAGCAGCCGGCGGGGTGGAAAAATACACTGGTTGTGAAAAAACTCTAAACTTTTGAATTTTTTTTTTAACCACGCCCATACCACACCTTTTTCCAGAAGTTTCCAAACTACGCCCGTGTCCAGAATTTTCCTAACCACACCCCCTTACAATAGTATAAAGACTGAAGCAGACAGTGACAGAACATGGTAAGATGTTCAACGGGAAGAAAGAAAGATTACAACAATGTTCGACTCAGCAACAAAGAGACCCCTTACACCCCGGACAAAAACACTTACACCACGGGTCCTCTTCACCCCCTCAGAGACAGACGGGCATGACCTCCAAGGCCCCGCCCGACACAGACAGGGTGGATTATGCGATTATGAAGCTGAACGCTGCCTACACTGCTATACGGGAGTCTGAGACATTTGACATGCCTCCGGACAGTCAATCTGAGGAGGGAAACCCTGCTAAAGTGGTCTGTGAGGAGGCGGAGGAGTCGCTGGAGGACGATTCAGAGTCGGAGAAGGAGTCGGAGGAGTCGGAAGGTCCTCCTTCCTCAGTGGAGGAGGAGGAGGATGAGATGGAGGAGGAGGAGGAGAGCCCTGAAAGCCCTAATCCGGACAAACAGGAGGACTGCCAGGAAGATGAGACCGATGGGTGGGTATCTTCTGTCCTCATCGACACCGTCAAATCAGCCGTTTTTCACCTTCTCAACTTGATTATACACAAAGACAGACGGGCTCTGTGTCATGGATGCACGATTGAGCATCCGAGCCAGAGGCAGCATGACTGCCTGGAAGCATTGGCTGACAACTTTTACGGGGACAACTTCTATCGTTTGATGAAAAGACTCATAACACCTCGTTTCATTCCAGCTATTCAACGTTGTACGTTACGCACGACCCATCGAAACAGAAGATTTCAGAGGCGCATGGTAGCAGAGACGCTTACTACATGAACTGAAACTAGCAAAGAAGATCTTTGATCCCATCACCGAGATGTACGACAATTTGATTGGTCAGGATTCTGTGAAAATCTTCCAACTGCGTTTGGTCACCGAGTGTTATGAGGACTCATAAGAGTTATATTTTACCATATTTAGAACGGAAAACAAAACCAAAAAAGAAAAAAAAATCACGTTTTTAAATGCGTGACATTTACTTTTAAACATATGTAACCTGCATGTATCTTTGAATATTTCTTTTTTATCTTTATATCTGTTTTAAGAATTGTATTTTTCTTTTCAACAAAATATCACAGTGTTTTTAACATATGTAATCCAGTGTGTATCCTTGAATATTTCTTTTCAACAAAACTTGAATGACATGTTGTATCTACAATCTTTTGTAAATAAAGGAAAAAAATAAAGAAAAGAAAATGAATAAAGACTCATTCTTGCATACGGATGTCTTAGAGAACTGTTGAGGTCTCAGAGGAAAGGATGGCAGAGAAACGTGTGATGGAAAAAAGTGTATTACGATCCTCTAAATCCAGCCAGCTATGGAGGTGTAAAACCAATTCCGTCAGGGTGTAAAGGATGAGACTGGCGAAAATATCAGTGTTCAGGAAGTTAGAGATTTTTTAGCAGAGCAAGATGCTTATACATTGCATAAGCCCGCCAGAGTACATTTCAAGAGAAACCGAGTGTTTGTTACTAAGCCTTTAAATCAATTCCAAGCCGATCTCTGTGACATGCAAGCCTTGGCAGAACATAATGACGGATTTAATTATTTACTGACCGTCATAGATGTATTTTCGAAAAAAGCATATGTGCGTGCGTTGAAGAGGAAGACTGCCTCGGAAGTGGTAAAAGCATTTCAGTCGGTGTTTCAAGAAAGTTTAATACCTCTAAAGCTACAAACGGATGCCGGAAAAGAGTTTTTCAACAAGAAATTTGAGACTCTGATGAAGAAACACAACATCAAACATTTTAGGACGGCGAGTGACTTAAAAGCGTCGGTTGTTGAGCGTTACAACCGCACTCTGAAAACTCGCATGTATAAATATTTTACTGCTCACAACACCAGACGATACCTCGACGTCTTACCAGACCTGGTACAGAGTTATAATAACAGTTATCACACCTCTATTAAAATGACTCCTATGGAGGTCACAGCGGAGAACACCGATCAAGTGTTCCACAATCTGTACGGCACCTTTGCCTCTCGTCGCAGGAATAAAATAAAGATGGCTTTTAAGAAAGGAGATCTGGTCCGTCTGTCGAAAGTGAGAGGCGTTTTCGATAAAAAATACGAGCAGAGTTTTACGGACGAAGTCTTTACAGTGACCGAACGTATTCCCCGTACACCTCCCGTATATAAATTAGTAGACTATGACGGCGAGCCTGTCGAGGGGTCATTTTATGAAGCAGAGATGCAAAAAGTAAAAATGGCCGCCAACAAAATGTTTCAAGTGGAAAAAATCCTAAAACGCGACTGTCAAGGGAGAAAAACAGGCTTTTGTGCAATGGAAAAACTGGCCGACAAAATTTAACAGCTGGGTTAAATTGGCTGATGTGGTCGGTATATAAAACCTCTGTGTACAAAGACCGGTCCATCACTCGCACTCAATAGAGAATCATGGAACACACCGCCTCTGAGGGCTTTTATGTGACTCTGCCTTCCAACGCCAGTAAGGAAATATTTAAAAGTAATACTAGCAGTTGTTACACAATCGATTTGGCAAAACCGATTGAACTTGCTGGCGAATGGTTGGTGGGCCTATGCGAAATCATATATCCGCAACGTGGTATAATTTACCGGCAGATTCATCCTATTTTGAACTGAATCGAAGTGACCGATGAGCCTCAGCCCTTGGTGAGTGTAAAATTTAACAGGGCGCCGTATCATAATCGTCCTAAAGATCTCCTGGAATACCTGGTCCCGGCGGTTAAAAAATATGATGCCTCCTTTGACGCCTCTTTCAACAACGTGACCCAAGCGGATTGACTTCAAAGGCGGGCTGTGCCTTTACAAAATCAAAACGCACTCTGCTGGCTTACATGCTCGGTCTGAAAGTTAATGAATGGTGGACGCTATCCAAACGGCCATCTACATATCCTTGTGATTTAAACGCAGGCATATATAACCTGTTTGTCTATACGGATATCATTCAGTATCAAGCGGTCGGCGACAGTTACTCACCGCTTGGTGTCGCGGAATGTGAAAGGTGACTTTGGTGACATAACGAACATTCGGTACCATACACTCCATTATATGCCGCTGTCGAAAAATTAACATCAAAAACATACCCATCGAAATTAAAACAGATCGCAACAAACCCGTGGATTTTGTTTTTGGAAAAACAATTGTGAAACTACACTTTAAACCAGTGCAACGTTCTTTGTAAGATGCTTCATATCAAAGAAGACCCACGCCGCTTTGTGGCCTACTATGAAGGTCAAGTAGGGAGGCGTTAGCACCGGTTTTATGGAGCTCCGGTTATGTAACCGGTGCGGGGTATAGGCTCAATATTTTCAAAGCTGTTTCGCTTTGTAGCCCCTCTGCTAAGAAAAGGTTTCGCTGTAGCAAAACCGCATCTTTAAAACAGCCGCTACAAACATTGCATCAGATGCAGTGGAAAAGGATTTATGGGGAAACTGCACGGAACAAAAATCAAGAAGGCGGCCGGCGGTATTATGGTCTTGTCAATGAGCAAGGAAACGCCCGCCAGGTGAGAGGGTTGTTTCGGCTGCATTTAAAAGCCGCCAGCCTGCTAAGCGGAGCAAATCAGTCAGAGACGCTCCGAAGAGAAGGAAGTCTGCACAGAGCTCCGACATATTTTTACGTTGGCAAACAATGGCCCTCTTACATCAGAAATCGGCAGAGTGTACCCTGGCCGAGCTGGACCTCTTTTCAGCTCCCATGACACAATTATCCGTAGAGGATAAAAATATCAAGAGTACCAGCCGTTATCAGCACTTTCGGACTCCTCCCCGATTGAATTTTACATACCTGGAGACGGTGAAAAGTACCTCGATTTAAACGAACTCGCTTCATCTCAGAGTTAAAATTACAGAGAAAGATGGGTCAAACATCCCACCAGATACAGCAGTTGGGCTCATCAACTACCCGCTGAATACAATTTTCAGTCAATGCGACGTTATTCTGGGGGATAGATTAATTTCCCAGTCAAGTGCAACGCATCCATATCGAGCGATTATAGAAACTTTGCTCAACTTTTCAGACGACACGTTAAAGAGTCAATTTAGCGCCGGTCTGTTTTACAAAGACAGCGCAGGCGCCATGGATTCTGTGGTAATAAATAATGGTCCTAACAGAGGGTTAGTCCAGAGAGGTCAATTCAGCCGCAGAATCTGCCGGCGTGGACCTTTTGGGCCCATTACATAGTGACATATTTTTCGCGAAAGACTGATGTTAAACTCTGTTGATTTGAGAATTAAACTGATCCGTAATAACGAATTTTGTCTTAGGGGGGGGAAAAAAAAAAAGGAAAAAGGACTTGCGGGATGGGGCGGGGAATGGGGTTGGGGGTTTTGCGAAATTTTTTTTAAAAAAAAAAAAATTTTTTTAAAACACCTCCCCCCCCTCTGGGTGTCGGGGCCCGCCCGCCCGCCTGATGAAAGGAAATGCTCTTTATCCGCCTCACGCGCCTTGTGTGAAGACCTATTCCATACCGGAAAATTCCAGGATCTGTAACCAGGAAAACCTATTTCTGCGTGCTATGCCTCGCTATCTAGCTTTAGCCATGGTTCGAGTAGATTCTTTTTCAGGAAGAAGGGACCTATCCCCCGTTTAACTTTCTTCATAATGACATTGAATATCTTGCACTGTGTCAGGATGGGGCGAGCTGCCTGCTAAGGCCTTCCAGCCCCGTTTCAACACAGGCAGCTCAGTTAGAGAATATTACAACATGTTTACATCTACTGGGAGACACCTCAAGGATCTGCCTCTTAGCATTACCCGTAGGGAATTTAACGAAGGTTATTCTTTGTTCGTGTTCAATCGTGGAGCCGAACGAGCGCGGACTGGCGCCCATTTCCTCGGATATGTACGTCTTGAAATGCGCCTTCAGGGTCCCTCTGCCTTGCACACACAATAGTATACGCTTGTTACGATTCCATTCTGGAGATCAACTCTAAAAGACAGGTGTTGGTGGATTATTATTAAAGATATGGATAATCATCAGCTAGAAAGGCTTTTACATCATCTTATAGGAGACACATTCCAGCGTGTGGGCTTGTGATCAGCTACCGCGCTGAGCCAGACCTTTAACCTGCCAGCCTATTTTATAGTGAACACTCATCCTTCCTACATGCCTGGTGAGCACGGGTCCGCACTGACGCGGAAGAGAACGGAGTGCAACTTTTTTCGACTCTTATGGATTTCCGCCAGATTTTGCTCATTACCCAGCGAGCATTTTACAATTTTTGAAAGTCGTTCAAAGAAGCTACACTACCACAACCGCCGCTCCAGCATACTTTCTCTATAGTGTGCGGACAGCATTACGTTTTTATCTCTTGCTTCACCGCTGCGTTGTATCTTATAATAACATTTTGGGCTTGTATCATGTTGACATGTCTATAAAAAAACACCGCATGGTATCTACTTTTGTGAATAAATATCAAAGATGCGTCACCGCTCAGAATCAGAATCTTTTCATCATAGTGTATGCTCTCTGAAAATGTTTAAAGATTGTTATCACTTGTAAGAAACATGAAAAACAAACAAACGCTGTAACCATAAACTTGTGATTAATAAAATGCTTTATTGAAAATGACAGTGTACGGAAATTCTCATATTTACAAGTTTAAAACCTTAATCCCACGTGACCATCTTGGGGATTTTTGTCTTTTGACGCGGGTGATTTTTCTTCAAAACCATCTCCTACCCATTCTGAGTTGTCTGTACTGTTCACGCGCGGATTTTTCACCATCGAAACGGGAATGTTGAGCACTGACAAAGTATTTAAGAAACCAGTCCATCCTTTTGGCATTGTTTGTGTTTTCTTCTTATTAGGCTGCGCTAGATTTTTGAATAAATCTATTATATGAGAGCCTTTTACGACAGAGCCTTTGTAAATAAATTGCCCCTAGAGGACCATCTCACGTCATTTGCGGCTAATTTCTGCATAATGTAGAGAGCGCTTTTTCCGGGTCGGCAGGCCAGGTTTGTTATCACATCGCTTGCAGCCTCATCCAATAGGGATTGGGGTCCGGTGCTGATGCTGCTGCTACACCACCATCAGCACCATCTACTGGTGCATCGGCAGCTGGTGCATCTGATGAGGATGCAGAGTGTTGACTTTGTGCGACATCCGGATGCAGAGTGAGAGTAACCCTATGACGCTTTTCTTCCCTTTGTTTGAGCAAAGTGAGATGAGAGCGTAACATCAGCGCTTCATATCTTTTAGCCTTTTTCATACGAATTCAATCTTGGATCATTTAATACGGCCCTCATTTTCTCATTCAAATCATCTTCGGCTGTCTGTCTGATGGATGGCTCTGGTCTAGTCATTTTACTCAGCTGCTGGGGCGAAATCAAATACATTTTCTTGGTAGCCTTTAGAGCCATATTATTAATTTTTCTTCTTCCTCTTAGCTCGGAATCAGCCCACCTAGTAGATTTCCAGAATAGGCACGGCGGCAGAAAGCAGAGGAAGGATAAAACCCCAGTTTGTTTTTTCAGAACCTGATGTTTACGCTTTAAGCTGGTTTTTTTATCTGCCAACAACCTTATAATATTCTTTTGACGCTTCAGTTGTCGTATTTGAGAAGGGGACACCTTTAGATGCCCTTCGTCAACAAAAGATTAAGAGATAATTCGCACAAGGCCTGCAGAAAATCAGGTGAGCAGTGTTTTAAAATGTCTTTGCGCTTTGAAGGCTCCGCGTGGTACAAGGCTTTTAGTAACAGAGCCGTTCCTTTTTAACCGCTCCGACATAATGAAGGTCTATTTTGTTTTAGCGATGTAAACCGTCGTCTGCTGGTGGGGAAGTAACCCCGTGCGCACTCTGTAACGTTCTGGGCATGAAGGTGTGAGGTCCAAAATTAAATACCCGTGCGCTGACTTGGTAGCATCTTGAAAACTTTCCAGGAAAAACTGTTTTGTGTAGGGAAACATCTGATGTGCTAGTACCCTCATCTGCAGTTGGTCGCGGGGGTTTTAAATAGCACGAGGTAATTACAGTTTAAACTGATTGTACGGCTGTATTTACCTTTATGGAATACATTTTGAGTCAACATCATGACGCTCATCCCTTTGTGATGTCGGTATTGCGTGCGGAATATTTTCGCCACCTCAGGGTGGTCACCTGCCTGAAATATGAGTCGGTCCAGGATGACCAGATGTGAATGGTCAGGAGGAAACAGATTAGTGTCGTCAAAAGAATCGGGGAGTCCTTCCAGAAATATAATTCTTTTATTCATTTCTTCATTTCATCATACATGGGTTGATAACTTGTATAAATCCATACAATATTTTCTGGTACAGCGTCCATCACACGTTCACATTTTTCCAGTACAGATTTAATAAAATAGGTTTTACCACAACCACTTGGGCCCACTACCAAACATGAAAATGGAACCTTTAGTCTTGGATCAAAATCAATCTGCTCCATCATGCAGCTAATAACCAAAAGGCAGAGTTGTACCCGTCGGAAATACCCGTCTCTTGTCGATTACACAACTCTAAACTTTTTCTTGAATGTAGCGTTTTCAACAGAAATCCGTTTTTATCAACGTTTTATAGTCTGTTGCCGCGGGTTTCAAGGAATCTTTCCTTAGACCCCTCAAGATAGCCTTCGACCAATTCTTTTGTGCTGTCAAAATTGATCAGTTCACTGCATTCTCGCGTCTGTGTAATACCTTTAACTTTCATCACCACTTTTTTCTCATTTTTGGTCTGGTATGCATAACTCTTGGACCCGGCGGCTACAAAGTCATGTATTGTGTGGCCCGCGTAATTCATCCGTGAGGTCACCGAGATAATTACCCAGCTCCAGAGGGTCTCATTTCTTTTATCACATAGATCAAGCTGTCCGTGTTTCACGTAGAGAATGTTCTGTTGCAGCCTTTCTAAATAACTGTACAATTTCAGACGCCCGTAAGCGGTGGTAAACGCAGCGATAAAAACATTACTGCTTCGACCTGGGGGACTACACACCTGTCATTATACAACCACTGAATCAGTGCTACGTCGCCGGGTTTGTTGGTAAAACGACACGTGTTTTAGAGTGTATTGTCCAGAAAACACTAAAGTGAAAAGTGTTCCGCCCGACTTGGCGAGTGTGGTTTGAATCAAATTACTTCTCTGCGCAAACTTGCCCCAAAAGCCGTTCAGACAAGCCTTGGACACCTGTCTCTTTGCCGGATTTGTCTCAATTTTTTCTGGGTTTAACCTGATGCCTTGATGCAATTCGTAGTCTCTGATGTATTTTTCCTACTCTCATCGTCCACGGCCTCCGCCGGAAAGCCTGAAGCTTCCTGTTTACCCTTCAAAAAGGTGTGAATGTACTCGATAAAAAGCGTGCTGCTCTGTGACTCAAAGTGCCAGACCTCAGAAAGTTTCGACACCTTGTAACCCATCTGTACCGCTTTGTGCAGCTCTGCACTGACCCAAACTCCGGTCAGAGCTCTGGCATCGTCATCATGACTACATGAGTCGCTCTGATTATTAGTCTCTGAGCATGTACGACAGAGTGTGAACACTAATTTACCTTGAGCTGTTTTATAAGGTAACACGGGAAAATACAGACCTCTTGGGGGAATCACGGTTGCTCTGATCAGCCCAAAGTAGTTTTCAATTTCGTCAAAATCTCTGTGAATTATTACCGGATGGCCTAAAGGGTATGAGCCTGTTGCGTTAACGTACGGATACAATGACGTAACATCTACATAATGCACAGATTCGTCTGCACCTGCAGTGTACCGTAGCCTCAGCGCGCTGGTACGCCCCCCGTACAGTGCGGCTCGAGGAGCCAGAGGTTCAGGTGGATCATATTTCTTCATAAACTCTCGCACCCCGTGTGGTGTGTTTTTTCATCAGAGTCCACGCATATGCGTCATACACCTCTGTATGCAGTCCATGCGTGGACCTCAACTGATGCAAGCTTCTCCTGGCTAGCGAATGCATTTCCTCCAAAGGCGAGCCCTGTCATTGGGCAGATATCATGAGGTCTGAAACAAAGTAGGACAGCCATGATAAAAACATCCTTGAAATTCATAGGCGCAGTCTAACCCCTATGGCGGCGTAACCGTCGACAAAATACGCATTACAATTTCTTTTCCCCGCGGTTTAGAGCATGCTGAATGAAAATGTTTTTGAATACATTAACCATTCCAGCCATTGAATTGAGCAGCTCGAGAAATTTTTTGAACTGACGCCTGTAATCGTCGTTCGCGAAGGAATAGCCAGTGTCTTTTCAACCAGGAAATTTGTGAGAAATACTTTCATTGATGCCGAGGAAATTGTGACGCGAGCTTAAAGGATCCACGTACGTCTCCCCTACAAATTCCTCTCTGAATTTCATGCATCCTTTGCGCAGAATATTTGTGTCGTTTTGACAGTAAAAAACTGCCTCTTTCTCAAAGTTAAAAACACCCCTCGATGCTTCTTTGTACCAGCTGTAAAACTCGTTTTGCTGAGCCGCGGACATGCTTTCTACACCGTAATCTGCCGGCGGCGGGTAAGGCCCGATATATTTTAGATGCTTCTCTTTGCTTAAATTTGTGGGGGAAAGAAGCCCTTTGATTGATCTGCAAATCCTAATGCTTCGGCATAGCCGGCGGAGTTTCATGGTAAGAAAGGACAGGGAATCGATAAACCTTAGCAGATAATCTGTTTCTGAGGTTATTTTGCTGCCTTGCATGACAAGCGACGGGATCATTCCTAAGTCTATCAGGCCTCTGAGGATTAGGTAGCTGTCAAAACCTCTAGCATTGTGTGCGATAAATGTAGCTTTTTATATTGAGGTTTCCTGAACTTCATGAAAAATTTCCCCTCCTGTGTCCCTTCTTGCACATCCATTTTTCACCCTGTAGCGATTAATACACACCCAGGTAGGGCATGTGTTCTCCCTTGTCATTGACAAATGTTTCAAAATCGTAAAAGAAGATATCTTGGGTCTGATTTTCTTGAAATTTCACCGGTTGTCTGTAGCACTGGTGTGGCTCGTCACCTTTGTGGACACCACACACTTTACATTTGAGGTTCATGCATTTGTGCTCTGTACGGCGGAGAAGAGATATTTGCAATTTGAACATTTGTGAATCTTCTGACATGTACTGAGGGTCGTGTCATTCAAAGACTTTTTGTGTTTAACGTAACCGCTGCGGTACGAAGAAGTCCTGTTACAATCTGCGCAGTATACAGGGTCACTGTACACAATATCGCATCTAGGATCGAAACAGAGATTGCAATGACCCGGACAAGAGTGGGACTCGCTCCGGCAGTAACCTCGGTAACAGTAATGACATACATTATCAACCCCTAAAAACCCTTTAAGATTTTTTATTCCATAATAGTGCTCGTTAAGCAGGAATAGAAACACTGGCTGGTCAGACTTTGGGTATTGTGTTTCAAAATGCGAGAGAGCGCGGTCCTCTGCGTCTCTGTAAAAGACTACAATTTTCCGGTTTACTATCTGTTCAAATTTATTGATGTGACTGAAAGCTAACGCGGTGGCCCCGGTCAGACCCACTAAATGATGAAGCTCTCTTAGCTGCTCGGACGGCTTGTATGTAGGTGAAGTCGGTGTTGATGAGCAGAGCCAAGCTGATGGTAAAGCATAGTTTATTGTTTACGTTGGGCACTACATGCAAGTGTTTTTTCTTATTAACGATCTCGCGACCAGAGTTTTTTAAGTTTTCGCTTATCACCAGAACACCCCCTAGGATTTTTGACAACTTGAATGACTACTTCCAGTGGTGAGTCAGCGTCGCTCTCTGTTAGATTGTATCAATCTCTCCAGTAACCCTTCAAAAACGTTCTGAAAGTCAACGCCCGTATCACCGACTTGAATGATATCGTGTTCCTGTGCATTTTCCGCTATTATTTCAACCTGTACGAGGTCATTAGGTCTAACCTCAGGTCTCTTCTCTCAGCTAAGGCGTTAAAATGATTCAAAACATCTTCATAAAATTGCGCCGAAATCCCCCGACGTTCGCTATGGGAGGTACTTTAAAGGTCTGACGGAATTCCAAATTCCCAAAGCGATCGCGGTCTCCTCGACTGAATGTCATGGGGGTCTATTACGGTAAGGGGTTTCTAACTGGGGAATGTCATGGTTCTCAATCTCTTGTACTAAGGTATTTTCTACCGGTTGAATGTCATTATGGTTATGATTATCAAGCTCTTGTAAGGCCCTTTCTAACGGCTGAAAGTAATCACTGCAGGCTCTGGTTGTGCTGTCTCTGTGCTGCCGTTATTTAAATGAGGTTGATCAGGACGATTGTCTGGGTGGGGATTATTATGATTTAACTCTTGGATGGCTTCAGCAAGCGCTGGTGTTACAAAACGCAGTGGATCCCCGTTTACATCGTCTACAGCAATAACTAATTGTATGGGAATTATACAAGACTGGTCAGGCTCCATTTTGCATGTGATTAAAAATAAAATAAAATAAAACAAAACAAAATGTCACAGCTAACACCTTACAACTTTTACATTTGAAGAATTGTCTGCACAATTGTCAGCAGCTTTTGAGGATCTCCAGCTTGCTTTCCGGATCTCTCACTCTCTGGGCTCGGCGATTGCCCCTCAGTACAGCATCTGTCATAAAAACAGAGAAAATACCTTTTAAATATATTTAATTATCGATACAATAATACTAAGATATGTAAATAATAATTACCTCTGACGGGTTCAGGGCCTCTCCCTGACATACTCTCACTCGATGAATACCCCTCCGTCCTTTCATAAATCAGAGAATATACATCTTTAATTATATATTTTAATTATCAAGACAATAATATATACATATATAAATAATAATTACCTCTGAATGCTACTGTGGGATGCACGGGCTCAGCGACAGGTTCAGGTTCAATCTCTGTTAATTTGGAAAATAATGAGATAATGAGTGAAAGTGCTAATAACTCTCTCTCTCTCTCTCTCTCTCTCCCCTACCTGACTTGCTCCCCACACACACACACACACACACACACACACACACACACACACACACACACACACACACACACACACACACCATTTGGTTACCCAACCATCACCCAACCAGATGGTCAATCTCTCACACCCCTGCTCTTTCCCATCTTACATTGTAATGTTTTAAAAATGAACAAAACCATGCATCTGCAGTAACAGGTATAACTTAAAAGCACTTACCCCGCGTCCTGAGTTTGAGTTTGCAGAGAGATGGTCTCTGTAATGTTCTGTTCAACTATTTCCCGCTGCTGCTCAGATGCTCTTTCGAGCGGGCAAGGATTTCAGAAAGATTAAGTTCCACTTCATTGCCATCTTCAACTGCTTTCAGAACCACTACACCATCTACTTCTGCTTCTTCTGCTGCTTCTTCCTCTCCTTCTGCTTCTTCTTCTGAATCAGCGAGGGCCTGGATAGGCTCCTGACCGTTTTCTGTGGATGCTGCAGGCTCAATCTCTGTTCATTTTGAAAATAATATATAACTTGCTTCAATTCAATGTATTTACTTTTAAGTGTTAATAACTATCTCTCTCTCTCTCTCTCTCTCTCTCTCTCTTCTCCAATCAAATGACTATCTCCCACAATGCCCTCTTACCCACCACCACCCACCCAACCCTCCCACACCACCTGCACCCCACACACACACACACACACACACACACACACACACACACACACACACACACACACACACACACACGCACACACACCACACACACCATGTGTTCCCCATCTCCCATCCACCCATTTACAGGTATAATATAAATAATATTTGTCTCCCTCTATCTCACATCTACCCAGTTGCAGGTATAATATAAATAATATGAAAGGCCTTACCGGCAGTCATTTGTAGGGTAGCCGAGGGGTGCCCAGCGTTTTCATCTCTTGACTGCATATGCTGTACCGGCTGCCTAAATTCTGTTTCAATCGTGACGGTGGGGACGTCTCGCAGCACAATTGGCTGCCCGTTGGCCCGTGGTCTTTCTTCAGACATTACCTCCTCAATTTCAATAACCCCTGTAAAGACTGCTGGATTTTGATTGTTATATGCAACGCCTCTGTCATCTATCACGCCTTTGGGGAGAGAAAAGACAACATAGGATCAGTTATTTATTACCTTGATACATAAAGCATTAAATGGTATAAATAACCTACCAAAATCGACATCTGTGATTACGATATCTCTAAAGTCCTCGTCATTGATTTCTGTTAGGAAGAACAGTCATAATGGTTGACCCGGAATATTTCAACACACTTGGCATTAATAATTAATTAATCCATAATGATAATATAGAACTCACCTGAAAAGTACTGTGACTGAATCATTTTGACTCCTCTGAATGAAGTGACGGTCTGTATGCAAAGCCGAGTGGGAGAGTAGGCTGAATGAAGCACATGCTTCTTCCAAACATGTGGTAAACACTTTATTGCCTATTTAGGGACGAACATTAGTGCGGATGTGCAAACTTTTTGGGGGGCTCAGCCACTTACTTGGCCTGTTGTAAGAGGAGCCTTACACATTCCTATTTTACAACCCTGCCCTTACACACGTTCTGCTCTCTGCTCCAAAGAGTGTAAAGATACTTGATTTAATTCTTGGTCATTGGCTCATTTCAAACGCATCAGTGTTACTCAAACTTACATTCATGCTGTGTGTAGAATGAAAAACCTATCTTTCTCTGTTTCAAACGCGGGGAAGAAAACCCTTTTATGCTCAAAATTTAACGCTACAACCCTCTTCTCTCACTGACTCATTTCAAACACATCCGGATATTTCATCTTAACGCTATTGGATCATTTAAATGAAACATTTTTTCTACTTCCTGTGACGCCCTCATTGCATCACTTAACACACGCCATTTCCGGGACACGCCTTCCTTCTAGAAGCTTCCAGAACAGTCCAGTCACACACACCTGGAAGGCATCAATCACTTTCTGATAGGTTGTGACCTCTTGACCCCCAGGTCAAGGTCATCCATCAAAATCCCACATTCCAAGGTGACAGAAACCTCCTCCCTATATCTCTCACACAACACACACGCACACACAACACAGACACACACCCACACACCTCATCAGATGTCTTTTGTAAAGGGTGTCCTTTGTCCCCTCTCAATGGAGTCACTCGTGGGGTGGCAGGGCTTTGGTGTACTATGTGTGAAATCACACTTAGACGACAACAAATGCAAGGACTCTAAGTCTTCGGTCGTCGTTACTTGCTAAAACAAAAGAAATGCCTTTTTAACAATATATACATTTTATTTAAAAAGCTTTTATAACACTATGTAAATATATTCTGCTAGATACAAAAGGGTTTCTCACCTCTGCAACTGTGTTAGGATCATAAGATACAGTGGCCGGGTAAGATGAGACCGGAACAAAGGAATGGTTGCGTCTTTGGGCGGGAAGCCTTTCTGGTATGGCTCAGGCTGTAATAAGCATTAGATTAGAAATTTTTTTTTTCTTTTTTTAAATACAACACTCTATTTTCATGTTTTTCTTTTCAATTCACCTCAATAGATCTCTTCTTAGATCCCTTCTTAGGCTTGTGTAGACATCCGTTTCTGCTCCATGGGGGTGGCTGTGTGAAATCGTCCTCAGGCGTCAAATACAATGAAACTAAGTCTTCCGTAGCCTTTAGTTGCTAAAACAAAGGAAAGGGCTTTTTTAACAACATATACATTTTATTTAAAAAGCTTTTATAACACATGTAAATATATTCTGCTAGATACAAAAGGGTTTCTCACCTCTGCAACTGTGTTAGGATCATAAGATACAGTGGCCGGGTAAGATGAAACCGGAACAAAGGAATGGTTGCGTCTTTTGGGCGGGAAGCCTTTCTGGTATGGCTCAGGCTGTAATAAGCATTAGATTAGATGCATTAGATTATTTTTTTTATACAACACAGCATTTTACCGTTTTTCTTTCAACTCACCTCTATAAATTGCTTCTTATGCTTACGATGGTGAACGTTTTTAGGGGTAGCAGCTTTCACAGAGAGGTTTAGAGAAGCACACGGCCTTTTATCATGGTTGATTTCAGCCCTATGTGCTATCGAGTAGCCATCACCCTTACGGATCCTTTGTTCAGGAACGGATTGTCTAGACACAGAATATATATATATATTAGAGGACTAGAAACACGGTGATAAATTAAATAGTAATAAATATTACAGCCTGAAAGAGATAAATAGCCCCATAAATACCTGTTTCCAACGTTCTTATTCCTTATTAGAAGGACCTTTTGTTTTATGTTCTGGTGTGTTGGGGTCTGTAGGATCGGGCTACACAGCTCTTTTTAAAAAAACAAAAAACAAAAAATTAATGAAAACACAGTACTAAATCAATTAATGCTGTAGTGTATAATATATTTATAGGTTTTTACCTTGTGGTATAAGTGTTTCATCAACTAACACAGCCACATTGTCCCAGCTCTTTGTAAAATCACCTAATGACGCAAACTGCATTATAAACAAAAAAAACTTTTAAGTCACAAATGACTGAATGAATTAAACACCCTTACAATAAGCTTTTTTTTAAATTTACTCACCAAACGCAGCCATTTCTGTAGAAACGAATCCTCTTTTCTTCAGAGGTATTTGTTGAGGAAGCCTGAGAAAACGAGGGAAAATTTTTAGCTAGCACCTTAGCTAAAAACTGCAGGTAAAAAGTGAGCAGTCAGCCTTGAAAACAAGGGGTTTTAAACACCACAAACCACCCCCTTTATGACGATTTAACACCCCCAACAATAGACCTCACATTTACAAGCTAACCACTGGGCTAACACGTGTTTTTTACTATCGTCATATGGTACAACCACGCCCGCATTACGAACACACGGTCAAAAGTTTTAGCTAATTCATGAATGACTGAATGAATTAAATATCTTTGAACATCCTTAAACACAAGAGGTGCTTTTAAATTTACTTACCACTAGTAGGTATTGCTGAAAAAACGAAACACCTGCGTTGCTTTCACCAAGAAGAATTAAAAAGTGAAACTCCAGAGGGTTTTTTTTTTTGATGAGGAAAAACGTGGTAGCTATCTAGCTAGCTACCAGACTAGCTAGAAAAAAGCATCTAAAAAAGAGACAGCTAGCATGAAACAAGGGGTTTTAAACAGTGCACTGCTGAAAAAAGGATCCTCTTTTTTTTTTTCTCACAAAAAAAACTCACCGGTATTGATTGTGGAAAAACGTGGTAGTAAGCTAGCTAGCTAGCAGAAAAGCTAAAAAGTGTGCAGACCCCCCAGGTAGTAACGACAGAGTGACCCTTCACGCTGGTGAGAGGCCGCCTCAGCTCAAGGCCACAAGACCCTCGCGTAGGGGAGCGCATCGACGCGACACCGGGTCATCACATCCGCTAGATGCACTACCATATTCGGCCACTAGATGGCCCTTCGGGTGCCGACGTTCGACCGACGTCATCACATCCGCTAGATGCGTGCGCAGCTCGACGATTAGATGCACTAACATATTCAGCCACTAGATGGCGATCGCGAGTAACAACGTGCGGCCGCGCGCCATCACGCACGCCATATCATCAGTTGGCATGGCAGGTGTTTGGTGCGCGGGTGAGATGACGTCACACATGCACGCGCAAAACCGCCATCTTTATACTACTGCCAGATAGGTTCAAATGCAAATCGACTGCTGAGAACAAAGTCTTCAGTTTCTGGATTAAATTAGAAAAGTTTATTGGCTTCAATGCCTATTACTTATTCTCTACTTTGTGCCTGAACAAAAGCCTGGTTTCCACCATCTGGGTGGACATGACACTAGTGCCAATTTCAAATTTAGAATGTGGAGAGAATCATAACCCTAGACCAACGAGCCAGTGAAAACAGTCTTTTAGCAATTTTCAATCAAGGAAATGCGGCTCGATCTGTCACTGACTTGAAAGGCAATAGTCAAGTAGTTTGTTTGGTAAGGCGCTCCATGGCTCCACTGCCAGATTCAGTTTTTGTGATTAATTTTGATGCCAACGTTTTACCAAATTTCGGAATTGAATATTTCAGTCAAAAGTGACAGCAGAATCGTAATGAAAAAGCTTAGTGTGTAACTGTGACTTAATAAACTCATATAAGCTTTCAGCGAGAGGGATACTTCGTGCGTGAACGCCAACTTCATTGCCTATTACCAATTCTCTACTTTGTGCGTGAACAAAAAAGCCTGATTTCCACCATCTGGTGGACTATACACTAGTGCCAACTTCAAATTTAGAATGTGGATAGAACCAGATTTCTTGCCCCTCCCTTTTTTTTGCCCCCCCCCCCCCCCCCCCCCCGGGAGAATCATACCCTTAGACCAACGAGCCACGTAAAACGGTCTTTTAGCAATTTTCAATCAAGGAAATGCAGCTCCGATCTCTCACTGAGGGGATTCCAGGACCTTCCAAGGCCAGATAGGTTCAAATGCAAATCGACTGCTGAGAACAAAGTCTTCAGTTTCTGGATTAAATTAGAAAGAGTTTATTGGCTTCATTGCCTATTACCAATTCTCTACTTTGTGCGTGAACAAAATAGCCTGGTTTCCACCATCTGGGTGGACTTGACACTAGTGCCAACTTCAAATTTAGAATGTGGTGAGAATCATACCCCTAGACCAACGAGCCACGTAAAACAGTCTTTTAGCAATTTTCAATCAAGGAAAAGTGGCTCCGATCTGTTACTGACGGGATTCGAGGACCTTCCAAGGCCAGATAGGTTCAAATGCAAATCGACTGCTGAGAACAAAGTCTTCAGTTTCTGGATTAAATTAGAAAGAGTTTATTGGCTTCATTGCCTATTACCAATTCTCTACTTTGTGCGTGAACAAAATAGCCTGGTTTCCACCATCTGGGTGGACTTGACACTAGTGCCAACTTCAAATTTAGAATGTGTTGAGAATCATACCCCTAGACCAACGAGCCACGTAAACAGTCTTTTAGCAATTTTCAATCAAGGAAAAGTGGCTCCGATCTGTTACTGACGGATTCGAGGACCTTCCAAGGCCAGATAGGTTCAAATGCAAATCGACTGCTGAGAACAAAGTCTTCAGTTTCTGGATTAAATTAGAAAAAGTTTATTGGCTTCAATGCCTCTAGTACTTATTCTCTACTTTGTGCCTGAACAAAAGCCTGGTTTCCACCATCTGGGTGGACATGACACTAGTGCCAATTTCAAATTTAGAATGTGGAGAGAATCATAACCCTAGACCAACGAGCCATCGAAAATAATCACTGACTTGAATATTCCATGGCTCCACTGCCAGATTCAGTTTTGTGATTAATTTTGATGCCAACGTTTTACCAAATTTCGAACTTGAATATTTCAGTCAAAAGTGACAGCAGAATCGTAATGAAAAAGCTTAGTGTGTAACTGTGACTTAATAAACTCATATAAGCTTTCTAGCGAGAGGGATACTTCGTATGCGGAACGCCAACTTCATTACCTATTACCAATTCTCTACTTTGTGCGGAACAAAAGCCTGATTTCCACCATCTGGTGGACTAGACACTAGTGCCAACTTCAAATTTAGAATGTGGCGACAACCAGATTTTGTCCTTGGGGCTCGTCCGGGATTTGAACCCGGACCTCTCGCACCTAAGCGAGAATCATACCCCTAGACCAACGAGCCACGTAAAACAGTCTTTTAGCAATTTTCAATCAAGGAAATGCAGCTCCGATCTCTCACTGAGGGGATTCCAGGACCTTCCAAGGCCAGATAGGTTCAAATGCAAATCGACTGCTGAGAACAAAGTCTTCAGTTTCTGGATTAAATTAGAAAGAGTTTATTGGCTTCATTGCCTATTACCAATTCTCTACTTTGGGCGTGCGAACAAAATAGCCTGGTTTCCACCATCTGGGTGGACTTGACACTAGTGCCAACTTCAAATTTAGAATGTGTTGAGAATCATACCCCTAGACCAACGAGCCACGTAAAACAGTCTTTTAGCAATTTTCAATCAAGGAAATGCGGCTCCGATCTGTTACTGACGGGATTCCAGGACCTTCCAAGGCCAGATAGGTTCAAATGCAAATCGACTGCTGAGAACAAAGTCTTCAGTTTCTGAATTAAATTAGAAAGAGTTTATTGGCTTCATTGCCTATTACCAATTCTCTACTTTGTGCGTGAACAAAATAGCCTGGTTTCCACCATCTGGGTGGACTTGACACTAGTGCCAACTTCAAATTTAGAATGTGTTGAGAATCATAACCCTAGACCAACGAGCGTAAAAACAGTCTTTTAGCAATTTTCAATCAAGGAAAAGGGGTCTCGATCTATTACTGACGGGATTCTCGGTGGACCTCCAAGGCCAGATAGGTTCAAATGCAAATCGACTGCTGAGAACAAAGTCTTCAGTTTCTGGATTAAATTAGAAAAGTTTATTGGCTTCATTGCCTATTACCAATTCTCTACTTTTTGCCTGAACAAAAAGCCTGGTTTCCACCATCTGGGTGGACTTGACACTAGTGCCAACTTCAAATTTAGAATGTGGTGAGAATCATAACCCTAGACCAACGAGCCACGTAAAACAGTCTTTTAGCAATTTTCAATCAAGGAAATGCGGCTCCGATCTGTCACTGACTTGAAATGCAATAGTCAAGTAGTTTGTTTGGTAAGGGCTCCATGGCTCCACTGCCAGATTCAGTTTTGTGATTAATTTTGATGCCAACGTTTTACCAAATTTTCGAACTTGAATATTTCAGTCAAAAGTGACAGCAGAATCGTAATGAAAAAGCTTAGTGTGTAACTGTGACTTAATAAACTCATATAAGCTTTCTAGCGAGAGGGATACTTCGTGCGTGAACGCCAACTTCATTGCCTATTACCAATTCTCTACTTTGTGCGTGAACAAAAAAGCCTGATTTCCACCATCTGGTGGACTAGACACTAGTGCCAACTTCAAATTTAGAATGTGGCGACAACCAGATTTTGTCCTTGGGGCCTCGTCCGGGATTTGAACCCGGACCTCTCGCACCCTAAGCGAGAATCATACCCCTAGACCAACGAGCCACATGAAAACAGTCCTTTAGCAATTTTCAATCAAGGAAATGCAGCTCCGATCTCTCATTGAGGGGATTCCAGGACCTTCCAAGGCCAGATAGGTTCAAATGCAAATCGACTGCTGAGAACAAAGTCTTCAGTTTCTGGATTAAATTAGAAAGAGTTTATTGGCTTCATTGCCTATTACCAATTCTCTACTTTGTGCGTGAACAAAATAGCCTGGTTTCCACCATCTGGGTGGACTTGACACTAGTGCCAACTTCAAATTTAGAATGTGTTGAGAATCATACCCCTAGACCAACGAGCCACGTAAAACAGTCTTTTAGCAATTTTCAATCAAGGAAAGTGCGCCCGATCTGTCACTGACTTGAAGGCAATAGTCAAGTAGTTTGTTTGGTAAGGCGGCTCCACGAACAAAAACGCCAAAGTCAAAGTACAGCGAATCGTAAGAAAAGCAGTGATTCAAACAAGTAGAGAGGGAGCGATTGAGCGTAACTTCATTGCCTATTACCAATTCTCTACTTTGTGCGTGAACAAAAGCCTGGTTTCCACCATCTGGGTGGACATGACACTAGTGCCAACTTCAAATTTAGAATGTGGAGAGAATCATAACCCTAGACCCAACGAACAGTAGAAACAGTCTTTTAGCAATTTTCAATCAAGGAAATGCGGCTCCGATCTGTCACTGACTTGAAAGGCAATAGTCAAGTAGTTTGTTTGGTAAGGCTCCATGGCTCCACTGCCAGATTCAGTTTTGTGATTAATTTTGATGCCAACGTTTTACCAAATTTCGAACTTGAATATTTCAGTCAAAAGTGACAGCAGAATCGTAATGAAAAAGCTTAGTGTGTAACTGTGACTTAATAAACTCATATAAGCTTTCTAGCGAGAGGGATACTCGGTAAGTGACGCGAACTTCATTACCTATTACCAATTCTCTACTTTGTGCGTGAACAAAAACCCTGGTTTCCACCATCTGGGTGGACTAGACTAGTGCCAACTTCAAATTTAGAATGTGGTGAGAATCATAACCCTAGACCAACGAGCACGTAAAACAGTCTTTTGCAAAATTTTCAATCAAGGAAATGCAGCTCCGATCTCTCACTGAGGGGATTCCAGGACCTTCAAAGGCCAGATAGGTTCAAATGCAAATCGACTGCTGAGAACAAAGTCTTCAGTTTCTGGATTAAATTAGAAAGAGTTTATTGGCTTCATTGCCTATTACCAATTCTCTACTTTGTGCGTGAACAAAATAGCCTGGTTTCCACCATCTGGGTGGACTTGACACAGTGCCAACTCAATTTAGAGTGTGGAGAATCATACTAGACCAACAAGCCAGTAAAACAGTTACTCAATCAAGGAAATGCGGCCATCTGTCACTATTGAAAGAATAGTTAGTTTTGTAAGCTCCATCTCCTCTTTTTTTTTGCCAACTTCAATTTCAATACTGAATCAAAATGCAGAATGTAATGAAAAACGTGTGTAACTGTGACAATAAACTCATATAAGTTGCGAGAGGGATACTCGTGCGTGAGCATAACTTCATTGCCTATTACCAATTCTCTACTTTGCGTGAACAAAAAGCCTGGTTCCACCATCTGGGTGGACTAGACACTAGTGCAACTTCAAATTAGAATGTGGTGAGAATCATATACCTAAACCAACGAGCCACGAAACAGTCTTTTAGCAATTTTCAATCAAGGAAATGCCGTCGATCTTCACTGAGGGATTCAGGACCTTCCAAGGCCAGATAGGTTCAAATGCAAATCGACTGCTGAGAACAAAGTCTTCAGTTTCTGGATTAAATAAGAAGATTTTATTGGCTTCATTGCCTATACCAATTCTCTACTTTGTGCGTGAACAAAATAGCCTGGTTTCCACCATCTGGGTGGACTTGACACTAGTGCCAACTTCAAATTTAGAATGTGTTGAGAATAAACTCCTAGAACGCAGGCCGCCAAAACAGTCTTTTAGCAATTTTCAATCAAGGAAATGCGGCTCCGATCTGTCACTGACTTGAAAGGCAATAGTCAAGTAGTTTGTTTGGTAAGGGCTCCAGCGCTCCACTGCCAGATTCAGTTTTGTGATTAATTTTGATGCCCACGTTTTACCAAATTTCACGAACTTGAATATTTCAGTCAAAAGTGACAGCAGAATCGTAATGAAAAAGCTTAGTGTGTAACTGTGACTTAATAAACTCATATAAGCTTTCTAGCGAGGGATGCCGATGCGTGAACGCTAAGCTTCATTGCCTATTACCAATTCTCTACTTTGTGCGTGAACAAAAAGCCTGGTTTCCACCATCTGGGTGGACATGACACTAGTGCCAACTTCAAATTTAGAATGTGGTGAGAATCATAACCCTAGACCAACGAGCCACGTAAAACAGTCTTTTAGCAATTTTCAATCAAGGAAATGCAGCTCCGATCTCTCACTGAGGGGATTCCAGGACCTTCCAAGGCCAGATAGGTTCAAATGCAAATCGACTGCTGAGAACAAAGTCTTCAGTTTCTGGATTAAATAAGAAAGAGTTTATTGGCTTCATTGCCTATTACCAATTCTCTACTTTGTGCGTGAACAAAATAGCCTGGTTTCCACCATCTGGGTGGACTTGACACTAGTGCCAACTTCAAATTTAGAATGTGTTGAGAATCATACCCCTAGACCAACGAGCACGATAAAACAGTTTTTAGCAATTTTCAATCAAGGAAATGCGGCTCCGATCTGTCACTGACTTGAAAGGCAATAGTCAAGTAGTTTGTTTGGTAAGGGCTCCATGGCTCCACTGCCAGATTCAGTTTTGTGATTAATTTTGATGCCAACGTTTTACCAAATTTCGAACTTGAATATTTCAGTCAAAAGTGACAGCAGAATCGTAATGAAAAAGCTTAGTGTGTAACTGTGACTTAATAAACTCATATAAGCTTTCTAGCGAGAGGGATACTTCGTGCGTGAACGCCAACTTCATTGCCTATTACCAATTCTCTACTTTGTGCGTGAACAAAAAAGCCTGGTTTCCACCATCTGGGTGGACTAGACACTAGTGCCAACTTCAAATTTAGAATGTGGTGAGAATCATACCCCTAAACCAACGAGCCACGTAAAACAGTCTTTTAGCAATTTTCAATCAAGGAAATGCAGCTCCGATCTCTCACTGAGGGGATTCCAGGACCTTCCAAGGCCAGATAGGTTCAAATGCAAATCGACTGCTGAGAACAAAGTCTTCAGTTTCTGGATTAAATAAGAAAAAGTTTATTGGCTTCATTGCCTATTACCAATTCTCTACTTTGTGCGTGAACAAAATAGCCTGGTTTCCACCATCTGGGTGGACTTGACACTAGTGCCAACTTCAAATTTAGAATGTGTTGAGAATCATAACCCTAGACCAACGAGCCACGTAAAACAGTCTTTTAGCAATTTTCAATCAAGGAAATGCGGCTCCGATCTGTCACTGACTTGAAAGGCAATAGTCAAGTAGTTTGTTTGGTAAGGGCTCCATGGCTCCACTGCCAGATTCAGTTTTGTGATTAATTTTGATGCCAACGTTTTACCAAATTTCGAACTTGAATATTTCAGTCAAAAGTGACAGCAGAATCGTAATGAAAAAGCTTAGTGTGTAACTGTGACTTAATAAACTCATATAAGCTTTCTAGCGAGAGGGATACTTCGTGCGTGAACGCCAACTTCATTGCCTATTACCAATTCTCTACTTTGTGCGTGAACAAAAAAGCCTGGTTTCCACCATCTGGGTGGACATGACACTAGTGCCAACTTCAAATTTAGAATGTGGAGAGAATCATAACCCTAGACCAACGAGCCACGTAAAACAGTCTTTTAGCAATTTTCAATCAAGGAAATGCAGCTCCGATCTCTCACTGAGGGGATTCCAGGACCTTCCAAGGCCAGATAGGTTCAAATGCAAATCGACTGCTGAGAACAAAGTCTTCAGTTTCTGGATTAAATAAGAAAGAGTTTATTGGCTTCATTGCCTATTACCAATTCTCTACTTTGTGCGTGAACAAAATAGCCTGGTTTCCACCATCTGGGTGGACTTGACACTAGTGCCAACTTCAAATTTAGAATGTGTTGAGAATCATACCCCTAGACCAACGAGCCACGTAAAACAGTCTTTTAGCAATTTTCAATCAAGGAAATGCGGCTCCGATCTGTCACTGACTTGAAAGGCAATAGTCAAGTAGTTTGTTTGGTAAGGGCTCCATGGCTCCACTGCCAGATTCAGTTTTGTGGTTACTTTTGATGCCAACGTTTTACCAAATTTCGAACTTGAATATTTCAGTCAAAAGTGACAGCAGAATCGTAATGAAAAAGCTTAGTGTGTAACTGTGACTTAATAAACTCATATAAGCTTTCTGCGAGAGGGATACTTAAATTGAACGCGTAACTTCATTGCCTATTACCAATTCTCTACGCTGCGTGAACAAAAAGCCTGGTTTCCACCATCTGGGTGGACTAGAAACTAGTGCCAACTTCAAATTTAGAATGTGGTGAGAATCATACCCCTAAACCAACGAGCCACGTAAAACAGTCTTTTAGCAATTTTCAATCAAGGAAATGCAGCTCCGATCTCTCACTGAGGGGATTCCAGGACCTTCCAAGGCCAGATAGGTTCAAATGCAAATCGACTGCTGAGAACAAAGTCTTCAGTTTCTGGATTAAATAAGAAAGAGTTTATTGGCTTCATTGCCTATTACCAATTCTCTACTTTGTGCGTGAACAAAATAGCCTGGTTTCCACCATCTGGGTGGACTTGACACTAGTGCCAACTTCAAATTTAGAATGTGTTGAGAATCATACCCCTAGACCAACGAGCCACGTAAAACAGTCTTTTAGCAATTTTCAATCAGGAAAGGCGCGTCCGATCTGTCACTGACTTGAAAGGCAATAGTCAAGTAGTTTGTTTGGTAAGGGCTCCATGGCTCCACTGCCAGATTCAGTTTTGTGATTAATTTTGATGCCAACGTTTTACCAAATTTCGAACGCAAATATTTCAGTCAAAAGTGACAGCAGAATCGTAATGAAAAAGCTTAGTGTGTAACTGTGACTTAATAAACTCATATAAGCGCTTAGCGAGGAGGGATACTTCGTGCGTGAACGCTAACTTCATTGCCTATTACCAATTCTCTACTTTGTGCGTGAACAAAAAAGCCTGGTTTCCACCATCTGGGTGGACATGACACTAGTGCCAACTTCAAATTTAGAATGTGGAGAGAATCATAACCCTAGACCAACGAGCCACGTAAAACAGTCTTTGGCGCAATTTTCAATCAAGGAAATGCGGCTCCGATCTGTCACTGACTTGACAATAGTCAAGTCGTTTGTTTGGTAAGGGCTCCATGGCTCCACTGCCAGATTCAGTTTTGTGATTAATTTTGATGCCAACGTTTTACCAAATTTCGAACTTGAATATTTCAGTCAAAAGTGACAGCAGAATCGTAATGAAAAAGCTTAGTGTGTAACTGTGACTTAATAAACTCATATAAGCTTTTAGCGAGAGGGATACTTCGTGCGTGAACGCAAATTCATTGCCTATTACCAATTCTCTACACTGTGCGTGAACAAAAAGCCTGGTTTCCACCATCGGGGTGGACTAGACACTAGTGCCAACTTCAAATTTAGAATGTGGTGAGAATCATACCCCTAGACCAACGAGCCACGTAAAACAGTCTTTTAGCAATTTTCAATCAAGGAAATGCAGCTCCGATCTCTCACTGAGGGGATTTCAGGACCTTCCAAGGCCAGATAGGTTCAAATGCAAATCGACTGCTGAGAACAAAGTCTTCAGTTTCTGGATTAAATAAGAAAGAGTTTATTGGCTTCATTGCCTATTACCAATTCTCTACTTTGTGCGTGAACAAAATAGCCTGGTTTCCACCATCTGGGTGGACTTGACACTAGTGCCAACTTCAAATTTAGAATGTGTTGAGAATCATACCCTAGACCAACGAGCCACGTAAAACAGTCTTTTAGCAATTTTCAATCAAGGAAATGCGGCTCCAATCTGTCACTGACTTGAAAGGCAATAGTCAAGTAGTTTGTTTGGTAAGGGCTCCATGGCTCCACTGCCAGATTCAGTTTTGTGATTAATTTTGATGCCAACGTTTTACCAAATTTCGAACTTGAATATTTCAGTCAAAAGTGACAGCAGAATCGTAATGAAAAAGCTTAGTGTGTAACTGTGACTTAATAAACTCATATAAGCTTTCTAGCGAGAGGGATACTTCGTGCGTGAACGCCAACTTCATTGCCTATTACCAATTCTCTACTTTGTGCGTGAACAAAAAAGCCTGGTTTCCACCATCTGGGTGGACATGACACTAGTGCCAACTTCAAATTTAGAATGTGGAGAGAATCATAACCCTAGACCAACGAGCCACGTAAAACAGTCTTTTAGCAATTTTCAATCAAGGAAATGCGGCTCCGATCTGTCACTGACTTGAAAGGCAATAGTCAAGTAGTTTGTTTGGTAAGGGCTCCATGGCTCCACTGCCAGATTCAGTTTTGTGATTAATTTTGATGCCACGTTTTCCAAATTTCGAACTTGAATATTTCAGTCAAAAGTGACAGCAGAATCGTAATGAAAAAGCTTAGTGTGTAACTGTGACTTAATAAACTCATATAAGCTTTCTAGCGAGAGGGATACTTCGTGCGTGAACGCCAACTTCATTGCCTATTACCAATTCTCTACTTTGTGCGTGAACAAAAAAGCCTGGTTTCCACCATCTGGGTGGACATGACACTAGTGCCAACTTCAAATTTAGAATGTGGTTTTGGGGCTCGCTGAACCGATATAGTGAGAATCATACCCCTAGACCAACGAGCCACGTAAAACAGTCTTTTAGCAATTTTCAATCAAGGAAATGCAGCTCCGATCTCTCACTGAGGGGATTCCAGGACCTTCCAAGGCCAGATAGGTTCAAATGCAAATCGACTGCTGAGAACAAAGTCTTCAGTTTCTGGATTAAATAGAAGAAAAGTTTATTGGCTTCATTGCCTATTACCAATTCTCTACTTTGTGCGTGAACAAAATAGCCTGGTTTCCACCATCTGGGTGGACTTGACACTAGTGCCAACTTCAAATTTAGAATGTGTTGAGAATCATACCCCTAGACCAACGAGCCACGTAAAACAGTCTTTTAGCAATTTTCAATCAAGGAAATGCGGCTCCGATCTGTCACTGACTTGAAAGGCAATAGTCAAGTAGTTTGTTTGGTAAGGGCTCCATGGCTCCACTGCCAGATTCAGTTTTGTGATTAATTTTGATGCCAACGTTTTACCAAATTTCGAACTTGAATATTTCAGTCAAAAGTGACAGCAGAATCGTAATGAAAAAGCTTAGTGTGTAACTGTGACTTAATAAACTCATATAAGCTTTCTAGCGAGAGGGATACTTTGTGCGTGAACGCCAACTTCATTGCCTATTACCAATTCTCTACTTTGTGCGTGAACAAAAAAGCCTGGTTTCCACCATCTGGGTGGACATGACACTAGTGCCAACTTCAAATTTAGAATGTGGTGAGAATCATACCCCTAAACCAACGAGCCACGTAAAACAGTCTTTTAGCAATTTTCAATCAAGGAAATGCAGCTCCGATCTCTCACTGAGGGGATTCCAGGACCTTCCAAGGCCAGATAGGTTCAAATGCAAATCGACTGCTGAGAACAAAGTCTTCAGTTTCTGGATTAAATAAGAAAGAGTTTATTGGCTTCATTGCCTATTACCAATTCTCTACTTTGTGCGTGAACAAAATAGCCTGGTTTCCACCATCTGGGTGGACTTGACACTAGTGCCAACTTCAAATTTAGAATGTGTTGAGAATCATACCCCTAGACCAACGAGCCACGTAAAACAGTCTTTTAGCAATTTTCAATCAAGGAAATGCGGCTCCGATCTGTCACTGACTTGAAAGGCAATAGTCAAGTAGTTTGTTTGGTAAGGGCTCCATGGCTCCACTGCCAGATTCAGTTTTGTGATTAATTTTGATGCCAACGTTTTACCAAATTTCGAACTTGAATATTTCAGTCAAAAGTGACAGCAGAATCGTAATGAAAAAGCTTAGTGTATAACTGTGACTTAATAAACTCATATAAGCTTTCTAGCGAGAGGGATACTTCGTGCGTGAACGCCAACTTCATTGCCTATTACCAATTCTCTACTTTGTGCGTGAACAAAAAAGCCTGGTTTCCACCATCTGGGTGGACATGACACTAGTGCCAACTTCAAATTTAGAATGTGGAGAGAATCATAACCCTAGACCAACGAGCACAATAAAACAGTCTTTTAGCAATTTTCAATCAAGGAAATGCGGCTCCGATCTGTCACTGACTTGAAAGGCAATAGTCAAGTAGTTTGTTTGGTAAGGGCTCCATGGCTCCACTGCCAGATTCAGTTTTGTGATTAATTTTGATGCCAACGTTTTACCAAATTTCGAACTTGAATATTTCAGTCAAAAGTGACAGCAGAATCGTAATGAAAAAGCTTAGTGTGTAACTGTGACTTAATAAACTCATATAAGCTTTCTAGCGAGAGGGATACTTCGTGCGTGAACGCCAACTTCATTGCCTATTACCAATTCTCTACTTTGTGCGTGAACAAAAAAGCCTGGTTTCCACCATCTGGGTGGACTAGACACTAGTGCCAACTTCAAATTTAGAATGTGGAGAGAATCATAACCCTAGACCAACGAGCCACGTAAAACAGTCTTTTAGCAATTTTCAATCAAGGAAATGCAGCTCCGATCTCTCACTGAGGGGATTCCATGACCTTCCAAGGCCAGATAGGTTCAAATGCAAATCGACTGCTGAGAACAAAGTCTTCAGTTTCTGGATTAAATTAGAAAAAGTTTATTGGCTTCAATGCCTATTACTAATTCTCTACTTTGTGCATGAACAAAATAGCCTGGTTTCCACCATCTGGGTGCACATGACACTAGTGCCAACTTCAAATTAGAATGTGGTGAGAATCATAACCCTAGACCAACGAGCTACGTAAAATAGTCTTTTAGCAATTTTCAATCAAGGAAAAGTGGCTCCGATCTGTTACTGACGGGATTCGAGGACCTTCCAAGGCCAGATAGGTTCAAATGCAAATCGACTGCTGAGAACAAAGTCTTCAGTTTCTGGATTAAATAAGAAAGAGTTTATTGGCTTCATTGCCTATTACCAATTCTCTACTTTGTGCGTGAACAAAATAGCCTGGTTTCCACCATCTGGGTGGACTTGACACTAGTGCCAACTTCAAATTTAGAATGTGTTGAGAATCATACCCCTAGACCAACGAGCCACGTAAAACAGTCTTTTAGCAATTTTCAATCAAGGAAATGCGGCTCCGATCTGTCACTGACTTGAAAGGCAATAGTCAAGTAGTTTGTTTGGTAAGGGCTCCATGGCTCCACTGCCAGATTCAGTGTTGTGGTTACTTTTGATGCCAACGTTTTCCCAAATTTCGAACTTGAATATATCAGTCAAAAGTGACAGCAGAATCGTAATGAAAAAGCTTAGTGTGTAACTGTGACTTAATAAACTCATATAAGCTTTCTAGCGGAGGGATACTCGTGCGTGAACGCCAACTTCATTGCCTATTAACAATTCTCTACTTTGTGCGTGAACAAAAAGCCTGGTTTCCACCATCTGGGTGGACTAGGAACTAGTGCCAACTTCAAATTTAGAATGTGGTGAGAATAAAACCCCTAAACCAACGAGCCACGTAAAACAGTCTTTTAGCAATTTTCAATCAAGGAAATGCAGCTCCGATCTCTCACGGAGGGGATTCCAGGACCTTCCAAGGCCAGATAGGTTCAAATGCAAATCGACTGCTGAGAACAAAGTCTTCAGTTTCTGGATTAAATAAGAAAGAGTTTATTGGCTTCATTGCCTATTACCAATTCTCTACTTTGTGCGTGAACAAAATAGCCTGGTTTCCACCATCTGGGTGGACTTGACACTAGTGCCAACTTCAAATTTAGAATGTGTTGAGAATCATACCCCTAGACCAACGAGCCACGTAAAACAGTCTTTTAGCAATTTTCAATCAAGGAAATGCGGCTCCGATCTGTCACTGACTTGAAAGGCAATAGTCAAGTAGTTTGTTTGGTAAGGGCTCCATGGCTCCACTGCCAGATTCAGTTTTGTGATTAATTTTGATGCCAACGTTTTACCAAATTTCGAACTTGAATATTTCAGTCAAAAGTGACAGCAGAATCGTAATGAAAAAGCTTAGTGTGTAACTGTGACTTAATAAACTCATATAAGCTTTCTAGCGAGAGGGATACTTCGTGCGTGAACGCCAACTTCATTGCCTATTACCAATTCTCTACTTTGTGCGTGAACAAAAAAGCCTGGTTTCCACCATCTGGGTGGACATGACACTAGTGCCAACTTCAAATTTAGAATGTGGAGAGAATCATAACCCTAGACCAACGAGCCACGTAAAACAGTCTTTTAGCAATTTTCAATCAAGGAAATGCGGCTCCGATCTGTCACTGACTTGAAAGGCAATAGTCAAGTAGTTTGTTTGGTAAGGGCTCCATGGCTCCACTGCCAGATTCAGTTTTGTGATTAATTTTGATGCCAACGTTTTACCAAATTTCGAACTTGAATATTTCAGTCAAAAGTGACAGCAGAATCGTAATGAAAAAGCTTAGTGTGTAACTGTGACTTAATAAACTCATATAAGCTTTCTAGCGAGAGGGATACTTCGTGCGTGAACGCCAACTTCATTGCCTATTACCAATTCTCTACTTTGTGCGTGAACAAAAAAGCCTGGTTTCCACCATCTGGGTGGACTAGAAACTAGTGCCAACTTCAAATTTAGAATGTGGAGAGAATCATAACCCTAGACCAACGAGCCACGTAAAACAGTCTTTTAGCAATTTTCAATCAAGGAAATGCAGCTCCGATCTCTCACTGAGGGGATTCCATGACCTTCCAAGGCCAGATAGGTTCAAATGCAAATCGACTGCTGAGAACAAAGTCTTCAGTTTCTGGATTAAATTAGAAAAAGTTTATTGGCTTCAATGCCTATTACTAATTCTCTACTTTGTGCATGAACAAAATAGCCTGGTTTCCACCATCTGGGTGCACATGACACTAGTGCCAACTTCAAATTAGAATGTGGTGAGAATCATAACCCTAGACCAACGAGCTACGTAAAATAGTCTTTTAGCAATTTTCAATCAAAAAAGTGCCGATCTGTTATTACTGGGAGTTCGAGGACCTTCCAAGGCCAGATAGGTTCAAATGCAAATCGACTGCTGAGAACAAAGTCTTCAGTTTCTGGATTAAATAAGAAAGAGTTTATTGGCTTCATTGCCTATTACCAATTCTCTACTTTGTGCGTGAACAAAATAGCCTGGTTTCCACCATCTGGGTGGACTTGACACTAGTGCCAACTTCAAATTTAGAATGTGTTGAGAAAATCAACCCCTAGACCAACGAGCACAATAAAACAGTCTTTTAGCAATTTTCAATCAAGGAAATGCGGCTCCGATCTGTCACTGACTTGAAAGGCAATAGTCAAGTAGTTTGTTTGGTAAGGGCTCCATGGCTCCACTGCCAGATTCAGTGTTGTGGTTACTTTTGATGCCAACGTTTTCCCAAATTTCGAACTTGAATATATCAGTCAAAAGTGACAGCAGAATCGTAATGAAAAAGCTTAGTGTGTAACTGTGACTTAATAAACTCATATAAGCTTTCTAGCGAGAGGGATACTTCGTGCGTGAACGCCAACTTCATTGCCTATTACCAATTCTCTACTTTGTGCGTGAACAAAAAAGCCTGGTTTCCACCATCTGGGTGGACTAGACACTAGTGCCAACTTCAAATTTAGAATGTGGTGAGAATCATACCCCTAAACCAACGAGCCACGTAAAACAGTCTTTTAGCAATTTTCAATCAAGGAAATGCAGCTCCGATCTCTCACTGAGGGGATTCCAGGACCTTCCAAGGCCAGATAGGTTCAAATGCAAATCGACTGCTGAGAACAAAGTCTTCAGTTTCTGGATTAAATAAGAAAGAGTTTATTGGCTTCATTGCCTATTACCAATTCTCTACTTTGTGCGTGAACAAAATAGCCTGGTTTCCACCATCTGGGTGGACTTGACACTAGTGCCAACTTCAAATTTAGAATGTGTTGAGAATCATACCCCTAGACCAACGAGCCACGTAAAACAGTCTTTTAGCAATTTTCAATCAAGGAAATGCGGCTCCGATCTGTCACTGACTTGAAAGGCAATAGTCAAGTAGTTTGTTTGGTAAGGGCTCCATGGCTCCACTGCCAGATTCAGTTTTGTGATTAATTTTGATGCCAACGTTTTACCAAATTTCGAACTTGAATATTTCAGTCAAAAGTGACAGCAGAATCGTAATGAAAAAGCTTAGTGTGTAACTGTGACTTAATAAACTCATATAAGCTTTCTAGCGAAAGGGATACTTCGTGCGTGAACGCCAACTTCATTGCCTATTACCAATTCTCTACTTTGTGCGTGAACAAAAAAGCCTGGTTTCCACCATCTGGGTGGACATGACACTAGTGCCAACTTCAAATTTAGAATGTGGAGAGAATCATAACCCTAGACCAACGAGCCACGTAAAACAGTCTTTTAGCAATTTTCAATCAAGGAAATGCGGCTCCGATCTGTCACTGACTTGAAATGCAATAGTCAAGTCGTTTGTTTGGTAAGGGCTCCATGGCTCCACTGCCAGATTCAGTTTTGTGATTAATTTTGATGCCAACGTTTTACCAAATTTCGAACTTGAATATTTCAGTCAAAAGTACGCAGAATCGTAATGAAAAAGCTTAGTGTGTAACTGTGACTTAATAAACTCATATAAGCTTTGAGAGGGATACTCGTGCGTGAACGCGTAACTTCATTGCCTATTACCAATTCTCTACTTTGTGCGTGAAAACAAAGCCGCGTTTCCACCATCTGGGTGGACTAGACACTAGTGCCAACTTCAAATTTAGAATGTGGTGAGAATCATAACCCCTAGACCAACGAGCCACGTAAAAACAGTCTTTTAGCAATTTTCAATCAAGGAAATGCAGCTCCGATCTCTCACTGAGGGGATTCCAGGACCTTCCAAGGCAAGATAGGTTCAAATGCAAATCGACTGCTGAGAACAAAGTCTTCAGTTTCTGGATTAAATTAAAAGAAAGAATTTATTGGCTTCATTGCCTATTACCAATTCTCTACTTTGTGTGCGAACAAAATAGCCTGGTTTCCACCATCTGGGTGGACTTGACACTAGTGCCAACTTCAAATTTAGAATGTGTTGAGAATCATACCCCTAGACCAACGAGCCAGCGAAAACAGTCTTTTAGCAATTTTCAATCAAGGAAATGCGGCTCCGATCTGTCACTGACTTGAAAGGCAATAGTCAAGTAGTTTGTTTGGTAAGGGCTCCATGGCTCCACTGCCAGATTCAGTTTTGTGATTAATTTTGATGCCAACGTTTTACCAAATTTCGAACTTGAATATTTCAGTCAAAAGTGACAGCAGAATCGTAATGAAAAAGCTTAGTGTGTAACTGTGACTTAATAAACTCATATATTAGCTTTTGAGGGATACTTCGTGTGCGAACGCCAACTTCATTGCCTATTACCAATTCTCTACTTTGTGCGTGAACAAAAGCCTGGTTTCCACCATCTGGGTGGACATGACACTAGTGCCAACTTCAAATTTAGAATGTGGAGAGAATCATAACCCTAGACCAACGAGCCAAAAAACAGTCTTTTAGCAATTTTCAATCAAGGAAATGCGTGGTTCGATCTGTCACTGACTTGAAATGCAATAGTCAAGTAGTTTTGTTTGGTAAGGGCTCCATGGCTCCACTGCCAGATTCAGTTTTGTGATTAATTTTGATGCCAACGCTTTTACCAAATTTCGAACTTGAATATTTCAGTCAAAAGTGACAGCAGAATCGTAATGAAAAAGCTTAGTGTGTAACTGTGACTTAATAAACTCATATAAGCTTTGGCGAGAGGGATACTTGCGTGGAACGCCAACTTCATTGCCTATTACCAATTCTCTACTTTGTGCGTGAACAAAAGCCCTGGTTTCCACCATCCGGGTGGACTAGAACACTAGTGCCAACTTCAAATTTAGAATGTGGTGAGAATCATACCCCTAGACCAACGAGCCACGTAAAACAGTCTTTTAGCAATTTTCAATCAAGGAAATGCAGCTCCGATCTCTCACTGAGGGGATTCCAGGACCTTCCAAGGCCAGATAGGTTCAAATGCAAATCGACTGCTGAGAACAAAGTCTTCAGTTTCTGGATTAAATTAGAAAGAGTTTATTGGCTTCATTGCCTATTACCAATTCTCTACTTTGTGCGTGAACAAAATAGCCTGGTTTCCACCATCTGGGTGGACTTGACACTAGTGCCAACTTCAAATTTAGAATGTGTGTGAGAATCAAACCCCTAGACCAACGAGCCAGCGAAAACAGTCTTTTAGCAATTTTCAATCAAGGAAATGCGGCTCCGATCTGTCACTGACTTGAAAGGCAATAGTCAAGTAGTTTGTTTGGTAAGGGCTCCATGGCTCCACTGCCAGATTCAGTTTTGTGATTAATTTTGATGCCAACGTTTTTACCAAATTTCGAACTTGAATATTTCAGTCAAAAGTGACAGCAGAATCGTAATGAAAAGCTTAGTGTGTAACTGTGACTTAATAAACTCATATAAGCTTTCGACAGAGGGATACTGCGTGCGCACGTAACTTCATTGCCTATTACCAATTCTCTACTTTGTGCGTGAACAAAAGCCTGATTTCCACCATCTGGTGGACTAGATAGTAATGGCAACTTCAAATTTTGAATGTGGCGACAACCAGATTTTGTCCTTGGGGCTCGTCCGGGATTTGAACCCGGGACCTCTCGCACCCTAAGCGAGAATCATACCCTAGACCAACGAGCCACGTAAAACAGTCTTTTAGCAATTTTCAATCAAGGAAATGCGGCTCCGATCTGTCACTGACTTGAAAGGCAATAGTCAAGTAGTTTGTTTGGTAAGGGCTCCATGGCTCCACTGCCAGATTCAGTTTTGTGGTTACTTTTGATGCCAACGTTTTCCCAAATTTCGAACTTGAATATATCAGTCAAAAGTGACAGCAGAATCGTAATGAAAAAGCTTAGTGTGTAACTGTGACTTAATAAACTCATATATAAGCTTTCTAGCTAGAGGGATACTTCGTGCAACCCAACTTCATTGCCTATTACCAATTCTCTACTTTGTGCGGAACAAAAAGCCTGGTTTCCACCATCTGGGTGGACATGACACTAGTGCCAACTTCAAATTTAGAATGTGGAGAGAATCATAACCCTAGACCAACGAGCCACGTAAAACAGTCTTTTAGCAATTTTCAATCAAGGAAATGCGGCTCCGATCTGTCACTGACTTGAAAGGCAATAGTCAAGTAGTTTGTTTGGTAAGGGCTCCATGGCTCCACTGCCAGATTCAGTTTTGTGATTAATTTTGATGCCAACGTTTTACCAAATTTCGAACTTGAATATTTCAGTCAAAAGTGACAGCAGAATCGTAATGAAAAAGCTTAGTGTGTAACTGTGACTTAATAAACTCATATAAGCTTTCTAGCGAGAGGGATACTTCGTGCGTGAACGCCAACTTCATTGCCTATTACCAATTCTCTACTTTGTGCGTGAACAAAAAAGCCTGGTTTCCACCATCTGGGTGGACTAGACACTAGTGCCAACTTCAAATTTAGAATGTGGTGAGAATCATACCCCTAAACCAACGAGCCACGTAAAACAGTCTTTTAGCAATTTTCAATCAAGGAAATGCAGCTCCGATCTCTCACTGAGGGGATTCCAGGACCTTCCAAGGCCAGATAGGTTCAAATGCAAATCGACTGCTGAGAACAAAGTCTTCAGTTTCTGGATTAAATAAGAAAGAGTTTATTGGCTTCATTGCCTATTACCAATTCTCTACTTTGTGCGTGAACAAAATAGCCTGGTTTCCACCATCTGGGTGGACTTGACACTAGTGCCAACTTCAAATTTAGAATGTGTTGAGAATCATACCCCTAGACCAACGAGCCACGTAAAACAGTCTTTTAGCAATTTTCAATCAAGGAAATGCGGTCCGATCTGTCACTGACTTGAAAGGCAATAGTCAAGTAGTTTGTTTGGTAAGGGCTCCATGGCTCCACTGCCAGATTCAGTTTTGGTGATTAATTTTGATGCCAACGTTTTACCAAATTTCGAACTTGAATATTTCAGTCAAAAGTGACAGCAGAATCGTAATGAAAAAGCTTAGTGTGTAACTGTGACTTAATAAACTCATATAACTTTCTAGCGAGAGGGATACTTTCGTGCGGAACGCCAACTTCATTGCCTATTACCAATTCTCTACTTTGTGCGTGAACAAAAGCCTGGTTTCCACCATCTGGGTGGACTAGAAACTAGTGCCAACTTCAAATTTAGAATGTGGTGAGAATCATACCCCTAAACCAACGAGCACGTAAAACAGTCTTTTAGCAATTTTCAATCAAGGAATGCAGCTCGATCTCTCACTGAGGGGATTCCAGGACCTTCCAAGGCCAGATAGGTTCAAATGCAAATCGACTGCTGAGAACAAAGTCTTCAGTTTCTGGATTAAATTAGAAAGAGTTTATTGGCTTCATTGCCTATTACCAATTCTCTCTATTTGTGCGTGAACAAAATAGCCTGGTTTCCACCATCTGGGTGGACTTGACACTAGTGCCAACTTCAAATTTAGAATGTGTTGAGAATCATACCCTAGACCAACGAGCCACGTAAAACAGTCTTTTAGCAATTTTCAATCAAGGAAATGCGGCTCCGATCTGTCACTGACTTGAAAGGCAATAGTCAAGTAGTTTGTTTGGTAGAGGGCTCCATGGCTCCACTGCCAGATTCAGTTTTGTGATTAATTTTGATGCCAACGTTTTACCAAATTTCGAACTTGAATATTTCAGTCAAAAGTGACAGCAGAATCGTAATGAAAAAGCTTAGTGTGTAACTGTGACTTAATAAACTCATATAAGCTTTCTAGCGAGAGGGATACTCGTGTGTGAACGCCAACTTCATTGCCTATTACCAATTCTTACTTTGTGCGTGAACAAAAGCCTGGTTTCCACCATCTGGGTGGACATGACACTAGTGCCAACTTCAAATTAAGAATGTGGAGAGAATCATAACCCTAGACCAACGAGCCAATAAAACAGTCTTTTAGCAATTTTCAATCAAGGAAATGGGTTCGATCTGTCACTGACTTGAAATGCAATAGTCAAGTCGTTTGTTTGGTAAGGGCTCCATGGCTCCACTGCCAGATTCAGTTTTGTGATTAATTTTGATGCCAACGTTTTACCAAATTTCGAACTTGAATATTTCAGTCAAAAGTGACAGCAGAATCGTAATGAAAAAGCTTAGTGTGTAACTGTGACTTAATAAACTCATATAAGCTTTCAGCGAGAGGGATACTTCTGTGTGGAACGCCAACTTCATTGCCTATTACCAATTCTCTACTTTGTGCGGAACAAAAGCCTGGTTTCCACCATCTGGGTGGACTAGAAACTAGTGCCAACTTCAAATTTAGAATGTGGTGAGAATCATACCCCTAAACCAACGAGCCACGAAACAGTCTTTAGCAATTTTCAATCAAGGAAATGCAGCTCCGATCTCTCACTGAGAGGGGATTCCAGGACCTTCCAAGGCCAGATAGGTTCAAATGCAAATCGACTGCTGAGAACAAAGTCTTCAGTTTCTGGATTAAATTAGAAAGAGTTTATTGGCTTCATTGCCTATTACCAATTCTCTACTTTGTGCGGAACAAAATAGCCTGGTTTCCACCATCTGGGTGGACTTGACACTAGTGCCAACTTCAAATTTAGAATGTGTTGAGAATCATACCCCTAGACCAACGAGCCTCGAAAAAACAGTCTTTTAGCAATTTTCAATCAAGGAAATGCGGCTCGATCTGTCACTGACTTGAAAGGCAATAGTCAAGTAGTTTGTTTGGTAAGGGCTCCATGGCTCCACTGCCAGATTCAGTTTTGTGGATAATTTTGATGCCAACGTGCTTTTACCAAATTTCGACTTGAATATTTGAGTCAAAAGTGACAGCAGAATCGTAATGAAAAAGCTTAGTGTGTAACTGTGACTTAATAAACTCATATAAGCTTTCTAGCGAGAGGGATACTTTCGCATGGTGAACCCAACTTCATTGCCTATTACCAATTCTCTACTTTGTGCGGAACAAAAGCCTGGTTTCCACCATCTGGTGGGACTAGAAACTAGTGCCAACTTCAAATTTAGAATGTGGTGAGAATCATACCCCTAAACCAACGAGCCAACGCTAAAACAGTCTTTTAGCAATTTTCAATCAAGGAAATGCGGGTCTCGATCTGTCACTGACTTGAAAGGCAATAGTCAAGTAGTTTGTTTGGTAAGGGCTCCATGGCTCCACTGCCAGATTCAGTTTTGTGATTAATTTTGACGCCAACGTTTTACCAAATTTCGAACTTGAATATTTCAGTCAAAAGTGACAGCAGAATCGTAATGAAAAAGCTTAGTGTGTAACTGTGACTTAATAAACTCATATAAGCTTTCTAGCGAGAGGGATACTGATGCGGAACGCCAACTTCATTGCCTATTACCATCCTCTACTTTGTCGTGGAACAAAAGCCTGGTTTCCACCATCTGGGTGGACATGACACTAGTGCCAACTTCAAATTTAGAATGTGGCAACAACCAGATTTTGTCCTTGGGGCTCGTCCGGGATTTGAACCCGGACCTCTCGCACCCTGCGAGAATCATACCCTAAACCAACGAGCCACGAAAACAGTCTTTTAGCAATTTTCAATCAAGGAAATGCAGCTCCGATCTCTCACTGAGGGGATTCCAGGACCTTCCAAGGCCAGATAGGTTCAAATGCAAATCGACTGCTGAGAACAAAGTCTTCAGTTTCTGGATTAAATAAGAAAGAGTTTATTGGCTTCATTGCCTATTACCAATTCTCTACTTTGTGCGTGAACAAAATAGCCTGGTTTCCACCATCTGGGTGGACTTGACACTAGTGCCAACTTCAAATTTAGAATGTGTTGAGAATCATACCCCTAGACCAACGAGCCACGTAAAACAGTCTTTTAGCAATTTTCAATCAAGGAAATGCGGCTCCGATCTGTCACTGACTTGAAAGGCAATAGTCAAGTAGTTTGTTTGGTAAGGGCTCCATGGCTCCACTGCCAGATTCAGTTTTCTGATTAATTTTGATGCCAACGTTTTACCAAATTTCGAACTTGAATATTTCAGTCAAAAGTGACAGCAGAATCGTAATGAAAAAGCTTAGTGTGTAACTGTGACTTAATAAACTCATATAAGCTTTCTAGCGAGAGGGAACTTCGTGCGTGAACGCCAACTTCATTGCCTATTACCAATTCTACTTTGTGCGTGAACAAAAGCCTGGTTTCCACCATCTGGGTGGACTAGACACTAGTGCCAACTTCAAATTTAGAATGGCCGTGAGAATCATACCCCTAGACCAACGAGCCACGTAAAACAGTCTTTTAGCAATTTTCAATCAAGGAAATGCAGCTCCGATCTCTCACTGAGGGGATTCCAGGACCTTCCAAGGCCAGATAGGTTCAAATGCAAATCGACTGCTGAGAACAAAGTCTTCAGTTTCTGGATTAAATTAGAAAGAGCGATATTATTGGGTATTCTTTCGAATTTACCCAAGGCGTGAACAAAATACCTGGTTTTCCACCATCTCTGGGTGGACTTGACACTAGTGTCTAGTCCACCAGATGGTGGAAATCAGGCTTTTTTGTTCACGCACAAAGTAGAGAATTGGTAATAGGCAATGAAGTTGGCGTTCACGCACGAAGTATCCCTCTCGCTAGAAAGCTTATATGAGTTTATTAAGTCACAGTTACACACTAAGCTTTTTCATTACGATTCTGCTGTCACTTTTGACTGAAATATTCAAGTTCGAAATTTGGTAAAACGTTGGCATCAAAATTAATCACAAAACTGAATCTGGCAGTGGAGCCATGGAGCCCTTACCAAACAAACTACTTGACTATTGCCTTTCAAGTCAGTGACAGATCGGAGCCGCATTTCCTTGATTGAAAATTGCTAAAAGACTGTTTTACGTGGCTCGTTGGTCTAGGGTTATGATTCTCTCCACATTCTAAATTTGAAATTGGCACTAGCTGTCAACCAGGCGGAAAAGACGATGTACCTGAACATAACAGAAAAAATAAATAACGAAAGTGCATTCTAGTTAATAATTCTCATTTCAAAGCTGATTCTGACCACATTTTAAAGTTGAGTGGCACTAGTGTCATGTCCACCCAGATGGTGGAAACCAGGCTATTTTGTTCACGCACAAAGTAGAGAATTGGTAATAGGCAATGAAGCCAATAAACTCTTTCTAATTTAATCCAGAAACTGAAGACTTTGTTCTCAGCAGTCGATTTGCATTTGAACCTATCTGGCCTTGGAAGGTCCTGGAATCCCCTCAGTGAGAGATCGGAGCTGCATTTCCTTGATTGAAAATTGCTAAAAGACTGTTTTACGTGGCTCGTTGGTCTAGGGGTATGATTCTCGCTTAGGGTGCGAGAGGTCCCGGGTTCAAATCCCGGACGAGCCCCAAGGACAAAATCTGGTTGTCGCCACATTCTAAATTTGAAGTTGGCACTAGTGTCTAGTCCACCAGATGGTGGAAATCAGGCTTTTTTGTTCACGCACAAAGTAGAGAATTGGTAATAGGCAATGAAGTTGGCGTTCACGCACGAAGTATCCCTCTCGCTAGAAAGCTTATATGAGTTTATTAAGTCACAGTTACACACTAAGCTTTTTCATTACGATTCTGCTGTCACTTTTGACTGAAATATTCAAGTTCGAAATTTGGTAAAACGTTGGCATCAAAATTAATCACAAAACTGAATCTGGCAGTGGAGCCATGGCGCCCTTACCAAACAAACTACTTGACTATTGCCTTTCAAGTCAGTGACAGATCGGAGCCGCATTTCCTTGATTGAAAATTGCTAAAAGACTGTTTTACGTGGCTCGTTGGTCTAGGGTTATGATTCTCTCCACATTCTAAATTTGAAATTGGCACTAGTGTCATGTCCACCCAGATGGTGGAAACCAGGCTTTTTTGTTCAGGCACAAAGTAGAGAATAAGTAATAGGCATTGAAGCCAATAAACTTTTTCTAATTTAATCCAGAAACTGAAGACTTTGTTCTCAGCAGTCGATTTGCATTTGAACCTATCTGGCCTTGGAAGGTCCTCGAATCCCGTCAGTAACAGATCGGAGCCACTTTTCCTTGATTGAAAATTGCTAAAAGACTGTTTTACGTGGCTCGTTGGTCTAGGGGTATGATTCTCAACACATTCTAAATTTGAAGTTGGCACTAGTGTCAAGTCCACCCAGATGGTGGAAACCAGGCTATTTTGTTCACGCACAAAGTAGAGAATTGGTAATAGGCAATGAAGCCAATAAACTCTTTCTAATTTAATCCAGAAACTGAAGACTTTGTTCTCAGCAGTCGATTTGCATTTGAACCTATCTGGCCTTGGAAGGTCCTCGAATCCCGTCAGTAACAGATCGGAGCCACTTTTCCTTGATTGAAAATTGCTAAAAGACTGTTTTACGTGGCTCGTTGGTCTAGGGTTATGATTCTCAACACATTCTAAATTTGAAGTTGGCACTAGTGTCAAGTCCACCCAGATGGTGGAAACCAGGCTATTTTGTTCACGCACAAAGTAGAGAATTGGTAATAGGCAATGAAGCCAATAAACTCTTTCTAATTTAATCCAGAAACTGAAGACTTTGTTCTCAGCAGTCGATTTGCATTTGAACCTATCTGGCCTTGGAAGGTCCTGGAATCCCCTCAGTGAGAGATCGGAGCTGCATTTCCTTGATTGAAAATTGCTAAAAGACTGTTTTACGTGGCTCGTTGGTCTAAGGGTATGATTCTCGCTTAGGGTGCGAGAGGTCCCCGGTTCAAATCCCGGACGAGCCCCAAGGACAAAATCTGGTTGTCGCCACATTCTAAATTTGAAGTTGGCACTAGTGTCTAGTCCACCAGATGGTGGAAATCAGGCTTTTTTGTTCACGCACAAAGTAGAGAATTGGTAATAGGCAATGAAGTGGCGTTCACGCACGAAGTATCCCTCTCGCTAGAAAGCTTATATGAGTTTATTAAGTCACAGTTACACACTAAGCTTTTTCATTACGATTCTGCTGTCACTTTTGACTGAAATATTCAAGTTCGAAATTTGGTAAAACGTTGGCATCAAAATTAATCACAAAACTGAATCTGGCAGTGGAGCCATGGAGCCCTTACCAAACAAACTACTTGACTATTGCCTTTCAAGTCAGTGACAGATCGGAGCCGCATTTCCTTGATTGAAAATTGCTAAAAGACTGTTTTACGTGGCTCGTTGGTCTAGGGTTATGATTCTCTCCACATTCTAAATTTGAAATTGGCACTAGTGTCATGTCCACCCAGATGGTGGAAACCAGGCTTTTTGTTCAGGCACAAAGTAGAATAAGTAATAGGCATTGAAGCCAATAAACTTTTTCTAATTTAATCCAGAAACTGAAGACTTTGTTCTCAGCAGTCGATTTGCATTTGAACCTATCTGGCCTTGGAAGGTCCTCGAATCCCGTCAGTAACAGATCGGAGCCACTTTTCCTTGATTGAAAATTGCTAAAAGACTGTTTTACGTGGCTCGTTGGTCTAGGGGTATGATTCTCAACACATTCTAAATTTGAAGTTGGCACTAGTGTCAAGTCCACCCAGATGGTGGAAACCAGGCTATTTTGTTCACGCACAAAGTAGAGAATTGGTAATAGGCAATGAAGCCAATAAACTCTTTCTAATTTAATCCAGAAACTGAAGACTTTGTTCTCAGCAGTCGATTTGCATTTGAACCTATCTGGCCTTGGAAGGTCCTCGAATCCCGTCAGTAACAGATCGGAGCCACTTTTCCTTGATTGAAAATTGCTAAAAGACTATTTTACGTAGCTCGTTGGTCTAGGGTTATGATTCTCACCACATTCTAAATTTGAAGTTGGCACTAGTGTCATGTGCACCCAGATGGTGGAAACCAGGCTATTTTGTTCATGCACAAAGTAGAGAATTGGTAATAGGCAATGAAGCCAATAAACTCTTTCTAATTTAATCCAGAAACTGAAGACTTTGTTCTCAGCAGTCGATTTGCATTTGAACCTATCTGGCCTTGGAAGGTCCTGGAATCCCCTCAATGAGAGATCGGAGCTGCATTTCCTTGATTGAAAATTGCTAAAAGACTGTTTTACGTGGCTCGTTGGTCTAGGGGTATGATTCTCGCTTAGGGTGCGAGAGGTCCCGGGTTCAAATCCCGGACGAGCCCCAAGGACAAAATCTGGTTGTCGCCACATTCTAAATTTGAAGTTGGCACTAGTGTCTAGTCCACCAGATGGTGGAAATCAGGCTTTTTTGTTCACGCACAAAGTAGAGAATTGGTAATAGGCAATGAAGTTGGCATTCACGCACGAAGTATCCCTCTCGCTAGAAAGCTTATATGAGTTTATTAAGTCACAGTTACACACTAAGCTTTTTCATTACGATTCTGCTGTCACTTTTGACTGAAATATTCAAGTTCGAAATTTGGTAAAACGTTGGCATCAAAATTAATCACAAAACTGAATCTGGCAGTGGAGCCATGGAGCCCTTACCAAACAAACTACTTGACTATTGCCTTTCAAGTCAGTGACAGATCGGAGCCGCATTTCCTTGATTGAAAATTGCTAAAAGACTGTTTTACGTGGCTCGTTGGTCTAGGGTTATGATTCTCTCCACATTCTAAATTTGAAATTGGCACTAGTGTCATGTCCACCCAGATGGTGGAAACCAGGCTTTTTTGTTCAGGCACAAAGTAGAGAATAAGTAATAGGCATTGAAGCCAATAAACTTTTCTAATTTAATCCAGAAACTGAAGACTTTGTTCTCAGCAGTCGATTTGCATTTGAACCTATCTGGCCTTGGAAGGTCCTCGAAATCGGTCAGTAACAGATCGGAGCCACTTTTCCTTGATTGAAAATTGCTAAAAGACTGTTTTAGCGGGCTCGTTGGTCTAGAAGGGTATGATTCTCAACACATTCTAAATTTGAAGTTGGCACTAGTGTCAAGTCCACCCAGATGGTGGAAACCAGGCTATTTTGTTCACGCACAAAGTAGAGAATTGGTAATAGGCAATGAAGCCAATAAACTCTTTCTAATTTAATCCAGAAACTGAAGACTTTGTTCTCAGCAGTCGATTTGCATTTGAACCTATCTGGCCTTGGAAGGTCCTGGAATCCCCTCAGTGAGAGATCGGAGCTGCATTTCCTTGATTGAAAATTGCTAAAAGACTGTTTTATGTGGCTCGTTGGTCTAGGGGTATGATTCTCTAAGAGGTCGGGTTCAACCGGACACCCCAAGGACAAAATCGTTTCGCCACATTCTAAATTTGAAGTTGGCACTAGTGTCTAGTCCACCAGATGGTGGAAATCAGGCTTTTTGTTCACGCACAGAAGAGAATTGGTAATAGGCAATGAAGTTGACGTTCAACGCAAGTATCCCTCTCGCTAGAAAGCTTATATGAGTTTATTAAGTCACAGTTACACACTAAGCTTTTTCATTACGATTCTGCTGTCACTTTTGACTGAAATATTCAAGTTCGAAATTTGGTAAAACGGCATCAAAATTAATCACAAAACTGAATCTGGCAGTGAAGCCATGGAGCCCTTACCAAACAAACTACTTGACTATTGCCTTTCAAGTCAGTGACAGATCGGAGCCGCATTTCCTTGATTGAAAATTGCTAAAAGACTGTTTTACGTGGCTCGTTGGTCTAGGGTTATGATTCTCTCCACATTCTAAATTTGAAGTTGGCACTAGTGTCTAGTCCACCAGATGGTGGAAACCAGGCTTTTTGTTCACGCACAAAGTAGAGAATTGGTAATAGGCAATGAAGATGCCAAAAGAAATATTAATCACATAGCTTTTATATTCTTGCACTTAAAATATAAGAATTTGGTAAAACTGGATCAAAAATAAAAACTGAATCTGGCAGTGGAGCATGGAGCCCTTACAAACAAACTAAGGCATTTCCTTGATTGAAAATTGCTAAAAGACTGTTTTAATGGCTCGTTGGTTAGGGTTATGATTCTCTACACATTCTAAATTGAAGTTCTATTCATTCCACAATGGTAAACCAGGCTTTTTGTTAAATAAAATTTAAAGGCAATGAAGCCAATAAACTCTTTCTAATTTAATCCAGAAACTGAAGACTTTGTTCTCAGCAGTCGATTTGCATTTGAACCTATCTGGCCTTGGAAGGTCCTCGAATCCTCAGTAACAGATCGGAGCTACATTTCCTTGATTGAAAATTGCTAAAAGACTGTTTTACGTGGCTCGTTGGTCTAGGGTTATGATTCTCACCACATTCTAAATTTGAAGTTGGCACTAGTGTCATGTCCACCCAGATGGTGGAAACCAGGCTATTTTGTTCACGCACAAAGTAGAGAATTGGTAATAGGCAATGAAGCCAATAAACTCTTTCTAATTTAATCCAGAAACTGAAGACTTTGTTCTCAGCAGTCGATTTGCATTTGAACCTATCTGGCCTTGGAAGGTCCTCGAATCCCCAGTAGAGATCGGAGCTGCACTTCCTTGATTGAAAATTGCTAAAAGACTATTTTATCGTGCTCGTTGGTCTAGGGTTATGATTCTCACCACATTCTAAATTTGAAGTTGGCACTAGTGTCATGTCCACCCAGATGGTGGAAACCAGGCTATTTTGTTCATGCACAAAGTAGAGAATTGTTACAAAGTGAAGCCAATAAACTCTTTCAAATTTAATCCAGAAACTGAAGACTTTGTTCTCAGCAGTCGATTTTGCATTTGAACCTATCTGGCCTTGGAAGGTCCTCGAACTCGTCAGTAACAGACCGAGCCGCATTTCCTTGATTGAAAATTGCTAAAAGACTGTTTTACGTGGCTCGTTGGTCTAGGGTTATGATTCTCACCACATTCTAAATTTGAAGTTGGCACTAGTGTCATGTCCACCCAGATGGTGGAAACCAGGCTATTTTGTTCACGCACAAAGTAGAGAATTGGTAATAGGCAATGAAGCCAATAAACTCTTTCTAATTTAATCCAGAAACTGAAGACTTTGTTCTCAGCAGTCGATTTGCATTTGAACCTATCTGGCCTTGGAAGGTCCTCGAATCCCGTCAGTAACAGATCGGAGCCACTTTTCCTTGATTGAAAATTGCTAAAAGACTGTTTTACGTGGCTCGTTGGTCTAGGGGTATGATTCTCAACACATTCTAAATTTGAAGTTGGCACTAGTGTCAAGTCCACCCAGATGGTGGAAACCAGGCTATTTTGTTCACGCACAAAGTAGAGAATTGGTAATAGGCAATGAAGCCAATAAACTCTTTCTAATTTAATCCAGAAACTGAAGACTTTGTTCTCAGCAGTCGATTTGCATTTGAACCTATCTGGCCTTGGAAGGTCCTGGAATCCCCTCAGTGAGAGATCGGAGCTGCATTTCCTTGATTGAAAATTGCTAAAAGACTGTTTTACGTGGCTCGTTGGTCTAGGGGTATGATTCTCGCTTAGGGTGCGAGAGGTCCCGGGTTCAAATCCCGGACGAGCCCCAAGGACAAAATCTGGTTGTCGCCACATTCTAAATTTGAAGTTGGCACTAGTGTCTAGTCCACCAGATGGTGGAAATCAGGCTTTTTTGTTCACGCACAAAGTAGAGAATTGGTAATAGGCAATGAAGTTGGCGTTCACGCACGAAGTATCCCTCTCGCTAGAAAGCTTATATGAGTTTATTAAGTCACAGTTACACACTAAGCTTTTTCATTACGATTCTGCTGTCACTTTTGACTGAAATATTCAAGTTCGAAATTTGGTAAAACGTTGGCATCAAAATTAATCACAAAACTGAATCTGGCAGTGGAGCCATGGAGCCCTTACCAAACAAACTACTTGACTATTGCCTTTCAAGTCAGTGACAGATCGGAGCCGCATTTCCTTGATTGAAAATTGCTAAAAGACTGTTTTACGTGGCTCGTTGGTCTAGGGTTATGATTCTCTCCACATTCTAAATTTGAAATTGGCACTAGTGTCATGTCCACCCAGATGGTGGAAACCAGGCTTTTTTGTTCAGGCACAAAGTAGAGAATAAGTAATAGGCATTGAAGCCAATAAACTTTTTCTAATTTAATCCAGAAACTGAAGACTTTGTTCTCAGCAGTCGATTTGCATTTGAACCTATCTGGCCTTGGAAGGTCCTCGAACTCATCAGTAACAGATCGGAGCCACTTTTCCTTGATTGAAAATTGCTAAAAGACTGTTTTACGTGGCTCGTTGGTCTAGGGGTATGATTCTCAACACATTCTAAATTTGAAGTTGGCACTAGTGTCAAGTCCACCCAGATGGTGGAAACCAGGCTATTTTGTTCACGCACAAAGTAGAGAATTGGTAATAGGCAATGAAGCCAATAAACTCTTTCTAATTTAATCCAGAAACTGAAGACTTTGTTCTCAGCAGTCGATTTGCATTTGAACCTATCTGGCCTTGGAAGGTCCTCGAATCCCGTCAGTAACAGATCGGAGCCACTTTTCCTTGATTGAAAATTGCTAAAAGACTGTTTTACGTGGCTCGTTGGTCTAGGGTTATGATTCTCAACACATTCTAAATTTGAAGTTGGCACTAGTGTCAAGTCCACCCAGATGGTGGAAACCAGGCTATTTTGTTCACGCACAAAGTAGAGAATTGGTAATAGGCAATGAAGCCAATAAACTCTTTCTAATTTAATCCAGAAACTGAAGACTTTGTTCTCAGCAGTCGATTTGCATTTGAACCTATCTGGCCTTGGAAGGTCCTGGAATCCCCTCAGTGAGAGATCGGAGCTGCATTTCCTTGATTGAAAATTGCTAAAAGACTGTTTTACGTGGCTCGTTGGTCTAGGGGTATGATTCTCGCTTAGGGTGCGAGAGGTCCTGGGTTCAAATCCCGGACGAGCCCCAAGGACAAAATCTGGTTGTCGCCACATTCTAAATTTGAAGTTGGCACTAGTGTCTAGTCCACCAGATGGTGGAAATCAGGCTTTTTTGTTCACGCACAAAGTAGAGAATTGGTAATAGGCAATGAAGTTGGCGTTCACGCACGAAGTATCCCTCTCGCTAGAAAGCTTATATGAGTTTATTAAGTCACAGTTACACACTAAGCTTTTTCATTACGATTCTGCTGTCACTTTTGACTGAAATATTCAAGTTCGAAATTTGGTAAAACGTTGGCATCAAAATTAATCACAAAACTGAATCTGGCAGTGGAGCCATGGAGCCCTTACCAAACAAACTACTTGACTATTGCCTTTCAAGTCAGTGACAGATCGGAGCCGCATTTCCTTGATTGAAAATTGCTAAAAGACTGTTTTACGTGGCTCGTTGGTCTAGGGTTATGATTCTCTCCACATTCTAAATTTGAAATTGGCACTAGTGTCATGTCCACCCAGATGGTGGAAACCAGGCTTTTTTGTTCAGGCACAAAGTAGAGAATAAGTAATAGGCATTGAAGCCAATAAACTTTTTCTAATTTAATCCAGAAACTGAAGACTTTGTTCTCAGCAGTCGATTTGCATTTGAACCTATCTGGCCTTGGAAGGTCCTCGAATCCCGTCAGTAACAGATCGGAGCCACTTTTCCTTGATTGAAAATTGCTAAAAGACTGTTTTACGTGGCTCGTTGGTCTAGGGGTATGATTCTCAACACATTCTAAATTTGAAGTTGGCACTAGTGTCAAGTCCACCCAGATGGTGGAAACCAGGCTATTTTGTTCACGCACAAAGTAGAGAATTGGTAATAGGCAATGAAGCCAATAAACTCTTTCTAATTTAATCCAGAAACTGAAGACTTTGTTCTCAGCAGTCGATTTGCATTTGAACCTATCTGGCCTTGGAAGGTCCTCGAATCCCGTCAGTAACAGATCGGAGCCACTTTTCCTTGATTGAAAATTGCTAAAAGACTGTTTTACGTGGCTCGTTGGTCTAGGGTTATGATTCTCACCACATTCTAAATTTGAAGTTGGCACTAGTGTCATGTGCACCCAGATGGTGGAAACCAGGCTATTTTGTTCACGCACAAAGTAGAGAATTGGTAATAGGCAATGAAGCCAATAAACTCTTTCTAATTTAATCCAGAAACTGAAGACTTTGTTCTCAGCAGTCGATTTGCATTTGAACCTATCTGGCCTTGGAAGGTCCTGGAATCCCCTCAGTGAGAGATCGGAGCTGCATTTCCTTGATTGAAAATTGCTAAAAGACTGTTTTACGTGGCTCGTTGGTCTAGGGGTATGATTCTCGCTTAGGGTGCGAGAGGTCCCGGGTTCAAATCCCGGACGAGCCCCAAGGACAAAATCTGGTTGTCGCCACATTCTAAATTTGAAGTTGGCACTAGTGTCTAGTCCACCAGATGGTGGAAACCAGGCTTTTTTGTTCACGCACAAAGTAGAGAATTGGTAATAGGCAATGAAGTTGGCGTTCACGCACAAAGTATCCCTCTCGCTAGAAAGCTTATATGAGTTTATTAAGTCACAGTTACACACTAAGCTTTTTCATTACGATTCTGCTGTCACTTTTGACTGAAATATTCAAGTTCGAAATTTGGTAAAACGTTGGCATCAAAATTAATCACAAAACTGAATCTGGCAGTGGAGCCATGGAGCCCTTACCAAACAAACTACTTGACTATTGCCTTTCAAGTCAGTGACAGATCGGAGCCGTGATTTCCTTGATTGAAAATTGCTAAAAGACTGTTTTACGTGGCTCGTTGGTCTAGGGTTATGATTCTCTACACATTCTAAATTTGAAATTGGCACTAGTGTCTATGTCCACCCAGATGGTGGAAACCAGGCTTTTGTTCACGCACAAAGTAGAGAGTAATTGGTAATTGAGCAATGAAGTTACGTTCACAATATCCTCTCGCTAAAGCTATATGAGTTTATTAAGTCACAGTTAAACACTAAGCTTTTTCATTAATGATTCTGCTGTACATTTTGACTGAAATATTCAAGTTCGAAATTTGGTAAAACGTTGGCATCAAAATTAATCACAAAACTGAATCTGGCAGTGGTGCCATGGAGCCCTTACCAAACAAACTACTTGACTATTGCCTTTCAAGTCAGTGACAGATCGGGACAGATTTCCTTGATTGAAAATTGCTAAAAGACTGTTTTACGTGGCTCGTTGGTCTAGGGTTATGATTCTCTCAACACATTCTAAATTTGAAGTTGGCACTAGTGTCATGTCCACCCAGATGGTGGAAACCAGGCTATTTTGTTCACGCACAAAGTAGAGAATTGGTAATAGGCAATGGAAGCCAATAAACTCTTTCTAATTTAATCCAGAAACTGAAGACTTTGTTCTCAGCAGTCGATTTGCATTTGAACCTATCTGGCCTTGGAAGGTCCTCGAATCCGGTCAGTAAGAGATCCGGAGCCACTTTTCCTTGATTGAAAATTGCTAAAAGACTATTTTACGTGGCTCGTTGGTCTAGGGTATATGATTCTCACCACATTCTAAATTTGAAGTTGGCACTAGTGTCATGTGCACCCAGATGGTGGAAACCAGGCTATTTTGTTCACGCACAAAGTAGAGAATTGGTAATAGGCAATGAAGCCAATAAACTCTTTCTAATTTAATCCAGAAACTGAAGACTTTGTTCTCAGCAGTCGATTTGCATTTGAACCTATCTGGCCTTGGAAGGTCCTGGAATCCCCTCAGTGAGAGATCGGAGCTGCATTTCCTTGATTGAAAATTGCTAAAAGACTGTTTTACGTGGCTCGTTGGTCTAGGGGTATGATTCTCGCTTAGGGTGCGAGAGGTCCCGGGTTCAAATCCCGGACGAGCCCCAAGGACAAAATCTGGTTGTCGCCACATTCTAAATTTGAAGTTGGCACTAGTGTCTAGTCCACCAGATGGTGGAAATCAGGCTTTTTTGTTCACGCACAAAGTAGAGAATTGGTAATAGGCAATGAAGTTGGCGTTCACGCACGAAGTATCCCTCTCGCTAGAAAGCTTATATGAGTTTATTAAGTCACAGTTACACACTAAGCTTTTTCATTACGATTCTGCTGTCACTTTTGACTGAAATATTCAAGTTCGAAATTTGGTAAAACGTTGGCATCAAAATTAATCACAAAACTGAATCTGGCAGTGGAGCCATGGAGCCCTTACCAAACAAACTACTTGACTATTGCCTTTCAAGTCAGTGACAGATCGGAGCCGCATTTCCTTGATTGAAAATTGCTAAAAGACTGTTTTACGTGGCTCGTTGGTCTAGGGTTATGATTCTCTCCACATTCTAAATTTGAAATTGGCACTAGTGTCATGTCCACCCAGATGGTGGAAACCAGGCTTTTTGTTCAGCACAAAGTAAGAATAAGTAAGGAGAAATAAAGTTATCAGCAATTAGAAACTATGACTTTATTAAGTCACAGTTACACACTAAGCTTTTCATTAATGATTCTGCTGTCACTTTGAACTGAAATATTCAAGTTCAAATTTGAAAAGTTGGCATCAAAAGTAATCACAAAACTGAATCTGGCAATGAGCCATGGAGCTCCTACAAAAAACTACTTGACTATTGCCTTCAGTAACAGATCAGAGCCACCTTTCCCTTGATTGAAAATTGCTAAAAGACTGTTTTACCGTGGCTCGTTGGTCTAGGGTTATGATTCTCAACACATTCTAAATTTGAAGTTGGCACTAGTGTCAAGTCCACCCAGATGGTGGAAACCAGGCTATTTTGTTCACGCACAAAGTAGAGAATTGGTAATAGGCAATGAAGCCAATAAACTCTTTCTAATTTAATCCAGAAACTGAAGACTTTGTTCTCAGCAGTCGATTTGCATTTGAACCTATCTGGCCTTGGAAGGTCCTGGAATCCCCTCAGTGAGAGATCGGAGCTGCATTTCCTTGATTGAAAATTGCTAAAAGACTGTTTTACGTGGCTCGTTGGTCTAGGGGTATGATTCTCGCTTAGGGTGCGAGAGGTCCCGGGTTCAAATCCCGGACGAGCCCCAAGGACAAAATCTGGTTGTCGCCACATTCTAAATTTGAAGTTGGCACTAGTGTCATGTCCACCCAGATGGTGGAAACCAGGCTTTTTTGTTCACGCACAAAGTAGAGAATTGGTAATAGGCAATGAAGTTGGCGTTCACGCACGAAGTATCCCTCTCGCTAGAAAGCTTATATGAGTTTATTAAGTCACAGTTACACACTAAGCTTTTTCATTACGATTCTGCTGTCACTTTTGACTGAAATATTCAAGTTCAAAATTTGGTAAAACGTTGGCATCAAAATTAATCACAAAACTGAATCTGGCAGTGGAGCCATGGAGCCCTTACCAAACAAACTACTTGACTATTGCATTTCAAGTCAGTGACAGATCGGAGCCGCATTTCCTTGATTGAAAATTGCTAAAAGACTGTTTTACGTGGCTCGTTGGTCTAGGGTTATGATTCTCTCCACATTCTAAATTTGAAGTTGGCACTAGTGTCTTGTCCACCAGATGGTGGAAAACCAGGCTTTTGTTCAGGGACAAAGTAGAGAATTGGTAATAGGCAATGAAGTTGGAATATTGCAAAAGCTTATATAGTTTATTAAGTCACAGTTACATAACTAAGCTTTTCATTACGATTCTGCTGTCACTTTTGACTGAAATATTCAAGTTCGAAATTTGGTAAAAGTCTGATCAAAATTAATAAAAACTGAATCTGGCAATGGAGCCATGGAGCCCTTACCAAACAAACTACTTGACTATTGCCTCTTCAAGTCAGTGACAGATCGGAGCCGCTTTCCCTTGATTGAAAATTGCTAAAAGACTGTTTTACGTGGCTCGTTGGTCTAGGGGTTAGATTCTCTCCACATTCTAAATTTGAAGTTGGCACTAGTGTCATGTCCACCCAGATGGTGGAAACCAGGCTATTTTGTTCACGAAAGCAAAGTAGAGAATTGGTAATAGGCAATGAAGCCAATAAACTCTTTCTAATTTAATCCAGAAACTGAAGACTTTGTTCTCAGCAGTCGATTTGCATTTGAACCTATCTGGCCTTGGAAGGTCCTCGAATCCCGGTCAGTGACAGATCGGAGCTACATTTCCTTGATTGAAAATTGCTAAAAGACTATTTTAACGTAGCTCGTTGGTCTAGGGTTATGATTCTCAACACATTCTAAATTTGAAGTTGGCACTAGTGTCATGTGCACCCAGATGGTGGAAACCAGGCTATTTTGTTCATGGACAAAGTAGAGAATTGGTAATAGGCAATGAAGCCAATAAACTCTTTCTAATTTAATCCAGAAACTGAAGACTTTGTTCTCAGCAGTCGATTTGCATTTGAACCTATCTGGCCTTGGAAGGTCCTGGAATCCCCTCAGTGAGAGATCGGAGCTGCATTTCCTTGATTGAAAATTGCTAAAAAGATGTTTTACGTGGCTCGTTGGTTTAGGGGTATGATTCTCGCTTAGGGTGCGAGAGGTCCCGGTTCAAATCCCGGACGAGCCCCAAGGACAAAATCTGGTTGTCGCCACATTCTAAATTTGAAGTTGGCACTAGTGTCTAGTCCACCAGATGGTGGAAACCAGGCTTTTTGTTCACGCCAAAGTAAGAATTGGTAATAGGCAATGAAGTTGACGTTCACGCACAGTATCCCTCTCCTAGAAAGCTTATATGAGTTTATTAAGTCACAGTTACACACTAAGCTTTTTCATTATGAATCTGCTGTCACTTTTGACTGAAATATTCAAGTTCGAAATTTGGTAAAACGTTGGCATCAAAATTAATCACAAAACTGAATCTGGCAGTGGAGCCATGGAGCCCTTACCAAACAAACTACTTGACTATTGCCTTTCAAGTCAGTGACAGATCGGAGCCGCATTTCCTTGATTGAAAATTGCTAAAAAAATGTTTTACGTGGCTCGTTGGTCTAGGGTTATGATTCTCTCCACATTCTAAATTTGAAGTTGGCACTAGTGTCTAGTCCACCCAGATGGTGGAAACCAGGCTTTTGTTCACGCACAAAGTAGAGAATTGGTAATAGGCAATGAAGTTCTTACATATCTCTAGAAAGCTTATATGAGTTTATTAAGTCACAGTTACACACTAAGCTTTTTTCATTACGATTCTGCTGTCACTTTTGACTGAAATATTCAAGTTCAAATTTGGTAAAACGTTGCATCAAAATTAATCACAAAACTGAATCTGGCAATGGAGCCATGGAGCCCTTACCAAACAAACTACTTGACTATTGCCTTTCAAGTCAGTGACAGATCGGAGCCGCATTTCCTTGATTGAAAATTGCTAAAAGACTGTTTTACGTGGCTCGTTGGTCTAGGGTTATGATTCTCTCCACATTCTAAATTTGAAGTTGGCACTAGTGTCATGTCCACCCAGATGGTGGAAACCAGGCTATTTTGTTCATGCACAAAGTAGAGAATTGGTAATAGGCAATGAAGCCAATAAACTCTTTCTAATTTAATCCAGAAACTGAAGACTTTGTTCTCAGCAGTCGATTTGCATTTGAACCTATCTGGCCTTGGAAGGTCCTGGAATCCCCTCAGTGAGAGATCGGAGCTGCATTTCCTTGATTGAAAATTGCTAAAAGACTGTTTTATGTGGCTCGTTGGTCTAGGGGTATGATTCTCGCATGGTAACGAACCCAAGGAAAAATCTGGTGTCGCCACATTCTAAATTTGAAGTTGGCACTAGTGTCATGTCCACCCAGATGGTGGAAACCAGGCTTTTTGTTCACGCACAAAGTAGAGAATTGGTAATAGGCAATGAAGCTAGCGTCACGCACATATCCCTCGCTAAAAGCATATGAGTTTATTAAGTCACAGTTACACACTAAGCTTTTCATTACGATTCTGCTGTCACTTTTGACTGAAATATTCAAGTTCAAAATTTGGTAAAACGTTGGCATCAAAATTAATCACAAAACTGAATCTGGCAGTGGTGCCATGGAGCCCTTACCAAACAAACTACTTGACTATTGCCTTTCAAGTCAGTGACAGATCGGAGCCGCATTTCCTTGATTGAAAATTGCTAAAAGACTGTTTTACGTGGCTCGTTGGTCTAGGGTTATGATTCTCTCCACATTCTAAATTTGAAGTTGGCACTAGTGTCTAGTCCACCAGATGGTGGAAACCAGGCTTTTTTGTTCACGCACAAAGTAGAGAATTGGTAATAGGCAATGAAGTTGGCGTTCACGCACGAAGTATCCCTCTCGCTAGAAAGCTTATATGAGTTTATTAAGTCACAGTTACACACTAAGCTTTTTCATTACGATTCTGCTGTCACTTTTGACTGAAATATTCAAGTTCGAAATTTGGTAAAACGTTGGCATCAAAAGTAATCACAAAACTGAATCTGGCAATGTAGCCATGGAGCCCTTACCAAACAAACTACTTGACTATTGCCTTTCAAGTCAGTGACAGATCGGAGCCGCATTTCCTTGATTGAAAATTTCTAAAAGACTGTTTTACGTGGCTCGTTGGTCTAGGGTTATGATTCTCTCCACATTCTAAATTTGAAGTTGGCACTAGTGTCATGTCCACCCAGATGGTGGAAACCAGGCTATTTTGTTCACGCACAAAGTAGAGAATTGGTAATAGGCAATGAAGCCAATAAACTCTTTCTAATTTAATCCAGAAACTGAAGACTTTGTTCTCAGCAGTCGATTTGCATTTGAACCTATCTGGCCTTGGAAGGTCCTGGAATCCCCTCAGTGAGAGACCGGAGCTGCATTTCCTTGATTGAAAATTGCTAAAAGACTATTTTACGTAGCTCGTTGGTCTAGGGTTATGATTCTCACCACATTCTAAATTTGAAGTTGGCACTAGTGTCTAGTCCACCCAGATGGTGGAAACCAGGCTTTTTGTTCACGACAAAGTAGAGAATTGGTAATAGGCAATGAAGTGTCAATACTACTCTTCTCAGAAAGCTTATATATTTATAATCACAGTTAACACTAGCTTTTCATTACATTCTGTGCACTTGACTGAAATATTCAAGTTCGAAATTTGGTAAAACGTTGGCATCAAAATTAATCACAAAACTGAATCTGGCAGTGGAGCCATGGAGCCCTTACCAAACAAACTACTTGACTATTGCCTTTCAAGTCAGTGACAGATCGGAGCCGCATTTCCTTGATTGAAAATTGCTAAAAGACTGTTTTACGTGGCTCGTTGGTCTAGGGTTATGATTCTCACCACATTCTAAATTTGAAGTTGGCACTAGTGTCATGTGCACCCAGATGGTGGAAACCAGGCTATTTTGTTCACGCACAAAGTAGAGAATTGGTAATAGGCAATGAAGCCAATAAACTCTTTCTAATTTAATCCAGAAACTGAAGACTTTGTTCTCAGCAGTCGATTTGCATTTGAACCTATCTGGCCTTGGAAGGTCCTGGAATCCCCTCAGTGAGAGATCGGAGCTGCATTTCCTTGATTGAAAATTGCTAAAAGACTGTTTTACGTGGCTCGTTGGTCTAGGGGTATGATTCTCGCTTAGGGTGCGAGAGGTCCCGGGTTCAAATCCCGGACGAGCCCCAAGGACAAAATCTGGTTGTCGCCACATTCTAAATTTGAAGTTGGCACTAGTGTCTAGTCCACCAGATGGTGGAAACCAGGCTTTTTTGTTCACGCACAAAGTAGAGAATTGGTAATAGGCAATGAAGTTGGCGTTCACGCACGAAGTATCCCTCTCGCTAGAAAGCTTATATGAGTTTATTAAGTCACAGTTACACACTAAGCTTTTTCATTACGATTCTGCTGTCACTTTTGACTGAAATATTCAAGTTCGAAATTTGGTAAAACGTTGGCATCAAAAGTAATCACAAAACTGAATCTGGCAGTGGAGCCATGGAGCCCTTACCAAACAAACTACTTGACTATTGCCTTTCAAGTCAGTGACAGATCGGAGCCGCATTTCCTTGATTGAAAATTGCTAAAAGACTGTTTTACGTGGCTCGTTGGTCTAGGGTTATGATTCTCTCCACATTCTAAATTTGAAGTTGGCACTAGTGTCATGTCCACCCAGATGGTGGAAACCAGGCTATTTTGTTCACGCACAAAGTAGAGAATTGGTAATAGGCAATGAAGCCAATAAACTCTTTCTAATTTAATCCAGAAACTGAAGACTTTGTTCTCAGCAGTCGATTTGCATTTGAACCTATCTGGCCTTGGAAGGTCCTCGAATCCCGTCAGTGAGAGATCGGAGCCGCATTTCCTTGATTGAAAATTGCTAAAAGACTGTTTTACGTGGCTCGTTGGTCTAGGGTATGATTCTCGCATAGGGTGCGAGAGGTCCTGGGTTCAAATCCCGGACGAGCCCCAAAGACAAAATCTGCTGCTTTGATGGCATTGAACAAAATGGCCTGGTTTCCACCATCTGGGTGGACTTGACACTAGATTAACCAACTGGGAATTTAGAATGTGAATTTGAGGCGATCATACCTAGACCAACAAACCCGTGCAAAACAGTCTTTTAGCAATTTTCAATCAAGGAAATCGCGGCTCCGATCTAATCACTGATTTGAAAGGCAATGAAGATCAAATTAGTTTGTTTGGCGAGGCTCTATCGCTGGCTCCACTGCCAGATTCGAAGCACGGCGATTTTTAGGTAGCGTTTCCCATTTCAAACTTGACAGCAGGGTATCATAATGAAAAACTTTAGTGTGTAGCACTGGCGACATAAACTCATGCCAGCTTTCTACGGCGAGAATCTGCACGCTGGAGCTCAGCTGCGTTGCCTGGCATTTCATCTGTATTTACCCAGAAGGGTTAGGGGAGTTACGGGGCTTTCCAAAGGTAGATAGGTTCAAATGCAAATCAGAGCTATGAAGCAGTCTTTGTTTCTGGATTAAATTAGGAAAAGTTTATTGGCTTCATTGCCTATTACCAATTCTCTACTTTGTGCGTGAACAAAATAGCCTGGTTTCCACCATCTGGGTGGACTTGACACTAGTGCCAACTTCAAATTTAGAATGTGGTGAGAATCATACCCCTAGACCAACGAGCCACGTAAAACAGTCTTTTAGCAATTTTCAATCAAGGAAATGCGGCTCCGATCTGTCACTGACTTGAAAGGCAATAGTCAAGTAGTTTGTTTGGCAAGGGCTCTATCCATGGCTCCACTGCCAGATTCAGCTTTGTGATTACTTTTGATGCCAACGTTTTACCAAATTTCGAACTTGAATATTTCAGTCAAAAGTGACAGCAGAATCGTAATGAAAAAGCTTAGTGTGTAACTGTGACTTAATAAACTCATATAAGCTTTCTAGCGAGAATCATACGCCTAGACACAGCTGCACGTTACTTACCTGGCATTTCATCTTAATTGCAAGAAGGGTTAGGGGATTCTAGGGCTTTCCAAGGCCAGATAGGTTCAAATGCATATCGACTGCTGAGAACAAAGTCTTCAGTTTCTGGATTAAATTAGGAAAAGTTTATTGGCTTCTTTTCCTATTACCAATTCTCTACTTTGTGCGTGAACAAAATAGCCAGGTTTCCGGCATCTGGGTGGACTTGACACTAGTGCCAACTTCCAATTTAGAATGTGGTGACACCCAGATTTTGTCCTTAGGGTTCGTCCGGGATTTGAACCCGGGACCTCTCGCACCCGAAGCGAGAATCATACCCCTAGACCAACGAGCCACATAAATCAGTATTTTAGCAATTTTCAATCAAGGAAATGCAGCTCCGATCTGTCACTGAGCGGATTCCAGGACCTTCCAAGTCCAGATAGGTTCAAATGCAAATCGACTGCTGAGAACAAAGTCTTCAGTTTCTGGATTAAATTAGAAAAAGTTTATTGGCTTCATTGCCTATTACCAATTCTCTACTTTGTGCGTGAACAAAATAGCCTGGTTTCCACCATCTGGGTGGACTTGACACTAGTGCCAACTTCAAATTTAGAATGTGGTGAGAATCATACCCCTAGACCAACAAGCCACGTAAAACAGTCTTTTAGCAATTTTCAATCAAGGAAATGCGGCTCCGATCTGTCACTGATTTGAAAGGCAATAGTCAAGTAGTTTGTTTGGCAAGGGCTCTATCCATGGCTCCACTGCCAGATTCAGCTTTGTGATTACTTTTGATGCCAACGTTTTGCCAAATTTCAAAACTGACAGCAGAATCATAATGAAAAAGCTTAGTGTGTAACTGTGACTTAATAAACTCATATAAGCTTTCTAGCGAGAATCATACGCCTAGACTGAGCTGCACGTTACTTACCTGGCATTTCATCTTAATTGCAAGAAGGGTTAGGGGATTCCAGGGCTTTCCAAGGCCAGATAGGTTCAAATGCATATCGACTACTGAGAACAAAGTCTTCAGTTTCTGGATTAAATTAGAAAAGTTTATTGGCTTCATTGCCTATTACCAATTCTCTACTTTGTGCGTGAACAAAATAGCCTGGTTTCCACCATGACATGGCACCACCAAAGACAGGAGAGAGGAAGTCATATACATATGCGTCACGACCAACTCAGACAAGTGGTGTGGCAGTTGGAAGTGTGCCATAGCTAACACAGGCTCAGATTGGGGAAATGTGGGATGTGAACCATATGATACAATGCACCTTACGATAACACGTAGGGACCTGAAATCCAGACTGAGTGTCGGGAGAAAGCAGGAAGGACGATGCCAGGAACGGAAATGTAATACTATATATGTGACGTTGAAGGATCCAAAACCAGAGGATGCAGGGACTTATGTTATGGGATTGTATGCTGAAGGGAAAGATCCGTTAGGACAGTTCATCATTTGAGTCACAGACCCATGGAGTAATAGTACACTGTCCACATCCATTACTGTCCAGGTTGACACAATGAACACAGGTATGGGTGTCCTGAAAGACTCTAAAGGGCCATTAGTAAAATATTTGAACCTAGAGAACTTTACCATTGAGGAAAGGTTGGAGATGGAAACTGGTTTCACACAGGTAACACGTGGCTCAAAATGATGAAATATACTGCTAGAACGCATAAAATGTCTGACTGTGTTATCTGTGCTAAAGCAAGACTTCATTTGGGGACAATGCCATTCCCACTCTCACCGGTGGACGACCCTATTGGTTATAATTGTATGTTAAGTCTTTACAGTGATGTGACCATGGAAAGTGATGTCTGCAGGACCCTGTCTCTCCTGTATCCCAGAGTGCGTGCAATACAACCGCCTCCAGGAGTGGTCGCCTACCCTGGTAACTATACTTGCATCACACAATCCAACAGCTCTACCATGAATGTGGGACACCTACCTGAGAAGTTTTGTATGTACACCTACAGGTTTAACCGTATGGCACTAGACATGTTGTTGGCAGAAAAAGGGGGTGTGTGCCACGTGTTTGGAGATGCTTGTTGTACATATATTCCCAATAATACTGCCCCAGATGGTAGCATCACTAGAGCCTTGGAGGGGTTGACCTCTCTAGCCAATGAACTAGCAGAGAACTCGGGTGTGAAAACATTATCACCAGTTGGCTGGAGGACGTTTTTGGCAAATACAAAGCAATTGTGCTCTCCATGCTTATGTCCGTGGCAGTGTTTCTGGGCATATTGGTGTGTTGTGGATGCTGTTGCATCCCTTGTTGTCGCACTCTGGTGAACAGATGGATTGATGTGGCTCTGACCAAAAAAGATCCCCAGAAAGATGCTCCTTCAGCGTACTCCATGCCCCTGTTGGGGATGGAGGACGGTGATGAGACTGATTCAGACAATGAAGGAAGTGAATCACCAATGTAATGCTATGCTATATTAACCTTGCTTCTTCTTCCCCTAGTGCGGCCAATTGTTTACCAGTTTGAGGGCCATATAATCCTAAACTTAGTAGTATTCACACCTGAGGTGTGAAAAGGGGGATCTGTAAGAAATAAAAATAATCAGTCAAGCTGGCTGTGCTGTCTGAAGATACAAATTATAGTGGAATAGTATTGTGTGTTTAGTGTGTTTAGTGGAAGAGCACTGTGACATCTTAGTCAGGCAAAATGAGAAAAGGATACTGTTGTACGTGCAGAAAGCAGCACTGTATGACGGTGGTCAGAAAGCAACAAGAGTACAGCAACGAAGTTAATATCAGTTTGATATCAGTTTGACCATGAAAGTAAGTTACTTCTCAATCTGTGACGGACAACAGTGGCGCACTGTTCTTTCTGACCATCAGCATAGCTAAAGTCTGTCTAACAACTGATGAAGAGCGCGTGTGCCAAAAGACTGGGACCAGTCTGTGCACCAACCAGGGGAAGCGAAGTCTAAACCACGGTACTCCTCCAACTTTTAATAAACAAATCAAAATGCTCTTAGAGACTGATATATGAATACATGTATAAGCCAGAAAATTCAGTCTGATGAGAGAAGCCTGTGTGCCTGCTCAACTCAGACCCGTGTGCACTTTTATGCTCTTATAATTTTACTTAAATAAATACTTGTTAAACTTTTAAGTCCTCTCCTTGTCTACTTAGTGGATTTTAACATGCATACAAGCTAAAGTCAATACGCTACAAGCTAAGAACAAAACCATGGAGGATAAACTTATGGATTTAGAAGCCAGATCTCGTTTAAACAATCTACGTCTTGTGAACTTGCCAGAGGGCGCTGAAGGTGGGGACATATGTGCCTTTTTAGAGAAATGGATCCCGAGGCGTTGGGAAAGGAGGGGCTACAGTCCTCTATTATTTTGGAAATAGCACACAGAATCGGACCAAAGAACGACAACACATCACGCCCGAGAACCGTGATAATGAGGTTTCACAACTATAAGGTCAAGCAGGCAGTTTTTACCGCTGCACGGGAGAAAAAGGAGGCTTATTACGAAGACCAACAGGTCCGTTTCTACCCAGATTTGGCTACGGGGATTGCCCAGCTGAGGAAGAAGTTCGACCCAGTTCGCGCGGAATTACGTAAACTGGGTATTCGCCATGGAGTGTCTCATCCCGCGACCCTGATGGTGACTCACGAGGGCAAAACTTATTCTTTTAAAACCCCTGCTGAGGCACACGTTTTTCTCAGGAGAATCCAGGAACACTTACATGAAGAAGAGGCAGGAACACAAGATGATAGAGCCAATTAATGTGGTATGTGATTTGTTGTAGGTAGGACACAAATGACCATGACAAGGCCTTTTTTATTTTATTTATTTTATTTCACTTAATAACTGACACGTAGTTATTTTGTACTAAAGTTTGAAGCTATATATTTACAAAAGTGTATTATATAGCATGACTGTGTACTTCTATTCAACAGTGATCATAAGATGTCACATTATTATGAGACAAATTAAGATGTTATTGCTGTACAACAAGCCGAGTGTTAAACGAAGTGAGCAGGAGTTATAAGTTAATACTTGTTAGAGTGTAGCAGCGGCAGTAGGAATTGGAGTAGGTTGGAACAAGAGAGTGTTTTGATCGATCCTCACTGGTGTGTAGCAATAACGGGAGACCAACAGCAGGGGGGGGATACCCTCTTGAGTGGGGGAAGGGAGAGGGAGGTTATGTTAGTTCAGAGTGTTGGATGTTTGTTCTAACATCCCAATTTGTTAAGCCTACGTATAAGCAAGGATAGTTTTACATTGCAAAGCAACCTGGTAAATTTTTCATTTTTTTTTCTTTTCCATAAGTTATGTCTCAAGAAGTGAATCTTAATTTTATTTCATGGAACTGCAGAGGTCTGCAACGTCTTCAAAAGATTATGAATAAGCTGAAAGAAATGAATGCTAAAATTGTACTGTTGCAAGAAACTCATCTCATTGATAATAGTATAAGGGTGAGAAGGAGGTGGAAGGGCACTGTGTATGCGTCATCGTTTACATCTCAAGCTAGAGGGGTTATGACACTAATTCGTGAGTCGGTTCCATTTAAAATAAAAAGTATTATTAAAGATAAAAGGGGAAGATTTCTAATACTTCAAGGACTTTTGTTATCAGAAATGCTAAATATGGGGACTTCCGGTTTTGCCACGTAGTGGAGAGACGCATGGTGTTAGTGCTACGACTAAAATTTCAACACATTTGGGGCTTTTTAGCTATTTTTGTGCTACTGTTGATATTTGTTAACATTTTATGTTCCTGATGAGTAAAGTTACGCGAGCAGGTTGGAAAAATCAATCCTCAATCCAAGGCGCCTATTTCTGGGCATGAAAGCGGCAAGATGTCGAACAACGCCACAAGCCCGCTAACGACCGACACACTGGTGAGCGAACTTGATAAACTAAGGAGAATCATGACTGGTGAACTCACCGCGCTGCTGAATTCGTCATTGGAGTCAATTCACTCATCCATTGCTTCTATTGGGTCTACCCTGGCGACTCAAGTGACTACAATCACTGATATGGAAACTAGCTTATCCGACCACAGCGACAGGATTACACATCTCGAACAGGAGGTCTCTACTCTTCAGTAGAAGTTGGTGTCGGTGACGGAGGGGAATGTCGCTTTAAGAGCTAACGTGGAAGATCTCGTTTCTCGGTCCAAATGGCAGAATATCCGTGTGGTGGGTCTTCTGGAGGATATTGAGGGTAAAGATGCCAGGACGTTTTATGACAGAATTATTCTCCGAGGTTGCAGGCAACGCTCTTCCCTCCCCACCAGAGCTTGATCGCGCCTATCGGAGCTTACGGCCCAAACCGCACCAAGGTCAAAATCCCCGTCCGATTATAGTGAGATTCCATCGCTACGTGGAGAAGGAGGCTGTGCTCAAATTCGCGAAATCGTCAAAAGAAATTACTTTCAAGGGACACAGAATCAAGTTCTATGAGGACTTTTGCGTTTCGGTGGTTAATAGGAGAGCTGCTTTCAACAACATCAAGGGCCTGTTGTATAAACGCGGTGTTCACTTTGGCATGATCTACCCGGCCAGACTTCGTGTGTCATACAACAATACGGAGCACTATTTTGACTCTCCTGAGGCTGCAGAAAAATTCTACCACCAAAACTTTGCTGAGTAACTTTAGAAATGGCTTTGATGACAAGGAGATGCATATATCTTTCTCCCTCTCTCTCTCACAAATGCTTTAATGCAATAGACACATTTTTTCTTTTTGTCTCCTTCATGGAGCAATATGTATGGGTGCATGCATATGTATGTATGTACCGGCAGGCACACTTCACTTTTATTAATTAATATATATTATTATTCTTATTATTTATTGTCCCTTTTTTATGTTGGGAGGGGGGGGTTGAGTGCTTGTATGTCATAGATAATCTTTAAATATTCGTCCTTGTCAGTTTTACAGCCAATAGCTTCGTTATGCGCACTCGTTCTGCACATTTGCTGAACTGCACCCAGTTCACTCTCTTTCTGGAGTGAATTCTCTTATTAGTGTTAAATTCTTTATGTTTGTTGGAGTCAACTCCACTACACAATCGGTTGTGATAACCTTTTTCTGGCAACTCACCATGTCTAAGTGGACGAGTATCAGAAGGAATTTTATTGTATTTTTGAAGATATTTGTGTTTTTGTTCTCTATGTTCTGGGTACGTTCGGGGGTTATGTTTAATGGAGGATTTTTTTGTCTTACTTGGCATTTAATGTTGTCTCTTACATATGCTAACCTTTTAGAGTTTAAAAAAGCATTGTTTTTTTTATTATCTTTTACCCAATTTAGATTATTATGTCCTACTTTGCAGTTTTATGAACAAGCCTCCTGTTAATTCTAAGGGGGGAGGGGTTGGACACAATATTAGATTTATTACATGGAACGTACGTGGGTTGGGTGGCCAAATTAAACGCTCCAGAGTTTTTTCCCATCTAAAATCACTGTCCTCTGATATTATGTTTCTTCAGGAGACACATTTGCGTACATGTGATCATACTAGATTGCGTAAACAATGGGTTGGTCAAGTATTTCATTCTAGTTTTAATAGCAAATCCAGAGGTACTGCAATTCTGATACATAAAAGAGTCATGTTTCTAGCAGAGCACGTACTTTCAGACCCTGATGGACGCTTTGTAATCGTTAGTGGCATTCTTTTTCAAACTCCAGTAGTGTTAGTACTATATGCCCCGAATTGGGATAACCCTATCTTTATGTCTATGCTTTTCTCAAAAATACCAAATCTTGATACTCATCACCTTATTTTTGGAGGGGACCTTAACTGTGTTATTGATAATAATCTTGATAAATCTGCGACTAAATAATCTTCTCTTTCTGCTATGTCCAGGTCTCTAATTTCGCTGACAAATCAAATAGGCTGCATAGATCCCTGGCGCTTTTTTCTTTCTTCTCTGGTGTGCACCATGTTTACTCTCGGATTGATTACTTCTTCCTTGTTAAAGCCCTACTTTCTTCGGTTATTTCTTCAGATTACTCAGCCATTGTTATTTCCGATCATGCCCCGCACATGTTAGATATCTCCTTTTGGCCTTCTTTTAAGAGCCGACCTCAGTGGAAATTCGATGTAGAACTTGCTAGAACTGACTTCTGTGAATTTCTATCCAAAAATATAGATTTTTTCATTGAGACGAACAAATCAGAAACCGTGTCTGCTTCTCTTCTATGGGAGACATTTAAAGCGTTTATTCGTGGCCGAATCATTTCCTTCAGTGCTCACCTAGCCAAGTCTAGAAAATCTCGGCAACAAGAGCTTATCCGTTCAATCTTAGAGGTGGATAGACAGTATTCAAGCGATCCCAAACCTGATCTTAAGTTAAAACGATCAAAGTTACTAACTGAATTTTATTTGCTTTCAACAAATAAAGCAGAATATTTGATTAAAAGAACTAAAGCCACCTATTATGAACATGGGGATAGAGCAGGCCGTCTTCTTGCTTCTCAGCTTAAACATCAGTCAGCATCACGCTATATCACACAGATTTATGATAACCATTCTAATAAGCTCGTTACTGACCCTCAAAAAATTAACTCTGTCTTTTCCTCTTTTTACTCAAGTCTTTATACTTCTCAACCTCCGTCTGATGCTTCCTTAATGGAGTCTTTTCTACAAAATTTAAATATACCCACTATTAATACATTAACAGAGGAGACATTAAATGTTCCTCTCAAGCTAGATGAAATTACCACCTGCATTGGTCTCATGCAGTGTAACAAGGCTCCAGGGCTGGATGGCTTCCCCTTATACTTCTGTAAGAAATTCTCAGCACAGTTATTGTTTGATATGTATGTGGAGTCATTTGAGCAGGGTTTTCTCCCAGCCTCATTAAATCAAGCATTTATTTCCCTTTTATAAAAAAAAATAAAGACCCAACTTTATGTAGTAGCTACTAGCTATAGACCTATTAGTTTATTGAATGCTGACATAAAAATTCTAGCAAAGGTGCTGGCAAAGCGCATCGATGTGTGTCTTCCTGATATTATTTCTGAGGATCAGACCGGCTTTATTAGGGGACGTCAGATGTCATCTAATATCCGGCATTTGTTAAATATACTTTTTAGTCCATCTCTGTCTAAGACTTCTGAAATGATAATCTCTCTTGATGCTGAAAAAGCATTTGACCGTGTGGAATGGAATTATTTATTTACTGTATTAGAAAAGTTTGGGTTTGGGCACAATATTATCTCATGGATTTGTCTCCTATATTCGGCTCCCTCTGCAAGTGTTAAAACTAACTGATAGTTCATCATTCTTTCCTCTCTCCCGTGGGACACGGCAGGGTTGCCCTCTGTCTCCTCTTCTCTTTGCTTTAGCTATCGAGCCACTTTCTATCGCATTAAAAGCATCCTCGTCGATACGCGGGATCCAGAGGGGATGCACAGAACATCGTGTTTCTCTCTATGCGGACGACTTGTTGTTGTATGTACAGGACCCAGTTAGCTGCGTCAACGAGATTATGCACTTGCTCGACACCTTTGGCTCCTTTTCAGGTTACAAATTAAACTTTACCAAAAGTGAATGTTTCCCCATAAATGACGTGGCTAAAAGAATTCCGAAAAGCACCCTTCCTTTTAAGTTTGCTCCTTCAGGGTTTCGATATTTAGGTGTAAACATTTCACACTCTTTCAGTTCTCTCCTTAAGAATAACTTTGGGAGAGTGGAGACCATTAAAATGAATGTTTTGCCACAACTTTTATTTCTCTTCCAGTCTCTCCCTCTTTTTCTACCTAAATCTTTTTTTAAGTGTCTAAATAAAATCATCTCCTCATTTATCTGGGCTGGTAAAATTCCTAAAGTGAATAAAATTATCCTGCAACGAAATAAACATGATGGAGGTCTAGCGCTGCCCAATTTCTAAGATTTTCCTGTGGTGTAATGCGCCGGAGGTAAACTGGTTTACTCTAGAAGCTGCTACTTGTCTTTCTTCTTCTCTTCCTGCACTTGTCTTTGCTCCTTTGTCTATGCGTCCCTCCAATTATACTAGAAATCCTATTGTGCTATCAACTTAAAAATCTGGAAACAATTTTGACAACATTTTCGGTTGGAGTCACTATCTGTTTTAAGTCCTATTTGCAACAATCACTTGTTTTTACCACCAGCTATTGATCACACTTTTAAAAGATGGAAAGATAAGGGGATGGCCTGCTTTTCAGATCTTTTTTTTGATAATTCTTTTGCCACATTCACCAATCTTATGTCCAAATTTAACCTGCACACTACAGGCTTATTCAGGTATTTTCAACTCCGCAATTTTGTTATGACTAACTTCCCTAGTTTCCCTCAATTACCAGAAAAATCTCTGGTTGAGAACTTATTGTCAGCCCCTACAGGTAGTAGTTGTATATCCTCTGTCTACACCATGTTACTCTACTCTAGTACGTCCTCTCTCTCCTGCCTAAAGATGACTGGGTTAGGGTTGCAAAAAATGAGATGCAAATACATTTTTCGGAAGAGCTATGGTCTGAGGCCCTTGCTAGATTTAATTCCACTTCTGTATGTGCTCGGCTAAGCCTGATTCAGCTAAAAGTCTTTCATCAAATTCATTTTACCAAAGCTAAACTCCATAAATTGTTTCCAGAAACAGAGGACTCCTGTATCAGATGCTCATTTTCTCCTGCCGATCACACCCATACATTCTTTAGCTGCCCTAAATTGGCCTCATATTGGTCTTCTTTTTTTGACTTCGTGTCTAGGGCTCTGCACGTTTCTCTATCTCCATGTCCTCTAGTCGCCATCTTTGGTGTGTCTCACTTGTCATCCATCACGAGACAGAAAGCTGAGGTTATTGCTTTTGCTTGTCTTACTGCTAGAAGGTGCATCTTGTTGCATTGGAAGTGTCCAACCCCCCCTCCAACTACCTCTTGGTTAAAAGATCTGATGTCATTAATTTCCCTTGAAAAATTTAAGTATTCAACTCGGGGCTCAACTGATAAATTTTATAAAACCTGGAACCCTATGTTAAATCTTTACAACTCTTTATCTTCACTAGATTCCGACTAAATATATAATGAGTGAGCAATTATTTTATTTTAATTTTTTTTTCATCTAGGTATGTCATACAATTGATAACATACAATTATTGTTTTATTTTATTTTTTATTTTTTTTTAAGATAATCGCTTGTAGAGACTGCCGATATTTTCTATTCCTCCTGGGTGGGGGGCGGGGTTTGTTATGGTGGTTACTCTGTTGCTGTGATTCTTGTTCTTTTTTTCTTTCCTCTTTTAGTTATATGTTGGAAAGGAATGTGTAAAAAGATAAAAGTGCAGACAATGTTTTCTTTTATGCTTCTCTCTTTAATGATTTAATGTTAAATTTTGTCTGTATAATAAAAATTTTATGAAAAAAAGAAATGCTAAATATAACAAATGTTTATGGTCCTAATGTGGATGATAGCAATTTTTATAATAACCTATGTCTTACTCTCTCAACGCTTCCAGGACTTCATATGATAGCCGGGGATTTTAATTGTACATTAAACCCAGAAATGGATAGATCAACTGGGGTTGACAATTCACATAACAACTGTAGGGCTACAATCCATAGGTTTATGAGAGATTTAATTTTTTTAGATATATGGAGAGAGAGAAAACCGAATATTAGAGCTTATTCCTGTCATTCGGGTACTTTTAAGACATACTCTAGAATAGATTTCTTTCTTGTTTCTTCAGAATCGCAATCTAAAATTTCTCACTGCTCTTATGATAATATTGTGATCTCGGATCATGAATCCAAGCTGTTTGGTCTACAGGGATGATAAATTATTAAGAGATCCACCCAGATGGCATTTCCAACATAAATATATAATAATTTTAAATTTTAAAAATGTTATAAATAAAAAAAGACAAAGGAAACTAGATTACAGTTGGAAAATAGAATAAGAGCCCTTCAAACAAAAGTAAATAATTCTGAAAATATTAGTAATTCACAATTGGAGAAAGAATTATTATTATTGAGAGCTGAATATGACAAGCAGTCTGCTTTTAGAGCGGCCTTGAAACAAAAATCGCCAATCACATCAATAATATCAAATGGGCTGACACTGTTGGATCCAATAGAAATTAATAATGCGTTTAAGGGCAATTATGAAGAACTGTATAAAGCACAAACAACTATTAAACTTAAAAATATAAACATCTTTCTAAATAAAATAGATATACCCATTATTTCGGAGGACGATAGAGTTAATTTAAATTCAAAATTTACAATAGAAGAAATTGGACAAGCCATTGACAGCATGAAATCTGGAAAAAGAGCAGGGCCTGATGGCATTCCTATAGATCTGTATAAGAAATTTAAGAATAAACTTTTGATACCTATAGTGGACATGTTTGAAGAAATCTTTCAATCAAATTTTCTTCCCCCTTCATTAAAGTGCCCATATTATGAAAAAAACACTTTTTCTGGGATTTGGGGTGTTCTTTTGTCTCTGGTGCTTCCACACACATACAAACTTTGAAAAAAATCCATCCATGCTGTTTTGAGTGAGAAACGGTTTCTGAATGTGTCCTGCTTTCAGTTTCCTAGTGAGCTGTTCAAAATCGGCCTCGGACTGTGACGTCACAGTCCGAAATGAGCTGGCTAACCACAACCATTAGCTCGTAGCGTTAGCGTTAGCGTTAGCCGGCTAACGCTAACGCTAGCATGCTACGCCGTTCTCAATAGCAAAGCACTGCTACAACACACACAACTACTTACATGTGTGCCCTCATTTAGAAGTCTCCCAGCTAATCCTGCCTTGTAACTGACCAAAGTTGAAGAAACAGCTTTCTTTTACTGTCTCTAGAGTTAGCTAGCTGACATGATCTACATCTGAGCTACTGCGCATGTGCGAGTGCAATCAAAGATAGTACAGAAGAAGAAGATGAAAAGAGGTCTCACTCTGTAGCTAAAACAGAAACCAGATGAAAAGAGGATCTGCAGCAGTGAGAGAGAGCTGTGCAGTACAACAACAATATGGTGTTTTTTGAAAATTAAACCATGTAAACCTATTCTGGTACAACCTTAAAATACAGTTATGAACCTGAAAATGAGCATAATATGGGCGCTTTAAATACAGCCTTGATTACTCTCCTGCCTAAGTCAGGAAAACCTTTAGATAAATGTGAGAATCTAAGACCCATTAGTCTTTTGAATTAGAGCTTAGATCGGGCCCAAAAAACCCTGCCCGAGCGTTGTGCACGTTGTGTCCGAGCCCGGCCCGGCCCGACACATTAACTGGAATTATGAGCCCGAGCCCGATTTCAACCCGACACTTTTTTAATCCGTGGGCCGTTATGACTGACGTTCTCAACTACAATTCAGAGTTGTTTGAACTGCAGAAATCTGTTTAAAATGATCTTAATGAATAATGCAACAGGAGCGAAGCATGTAAACTGCGCTGTTTGTTTATTCAGAATGGAATGGATCGCAAATGGATCTGAATGAAGAAACGTAAAAAAAAAACTCAACGTATTTCTCTGGGAGGGCTTGCCTCGCCCTCAGGGGCAGCCTATGCTTGGAGAAGTAACAAAAGAGGACGTTGAAGGTTGACTATCAAACTGCTTCATGTGTCTGTTCATCATCGACTTCTCCGTTTTATCAGCTGTCATAGGCGAACAGCGTGCCGCACTTAATGCACTCAACAAAGCCGACACATATGTTTTCACTGCCCACGACTTGTTTAAAATGGCTCCATACCTCCGACTTTCCTCCAAACTTGCTCAAAGGTAATTCTCCCGTTTTTCTTTTTTTCTTTACATCCTCAAGCTCCATGTTGCACTTAAGCTCCACAATACAGCCCAGCAGCCCCGGTGTGATGCGTGCGAGAGGAGGAGACTCCGCGCATGACACATGTTGCATTTTGTAACTGTAGTCCAACTTGTGTAACTTTTTGGACACATTTGTTAGGCTACTTTGGCCTAAATATAGCCTATATAGATACTAGTTCTGATTATGGCATAGCTTTCTCCCCACCCAATTAGGCTAAAGTAATGATAAAAAAAAAACACAAATGCTTGATCAAGGGTCCGGCCCGGCCCGGCCCGGCCCGAGGATAGTGGCGGAAAATAACGGCCCGGCCCGGCCCGGCCCGGCCCGAAGTCGGGCCGGGCTCGGGTCGGGCTCGGGCTCGGGCCGAGAATCTAAACTCTATTTTGAATTCGGATTTGAAAATCTTTTCTAAATTATTAGCAAAACGACTACAAAAAACTCTCCCTTATGTAATAAATCAAGATCAAAATGGATTCATCACGGGAAGGCAGGGCTTCCACAATGTACGGAGATTATTAAATATTAGCCTATTCATTGTAAAAAGGAAACGCCCAATACAGCTCTTCTATCATTGGATGCCAAAAAGGCCTTTGATAGGGTTGAATGGCCATACCTTTTCTGGGTATTAGAAAAATTTGGATGTGGAAAGAATTTTATCAAATGGGTCAAAATATTATATGATAACCCCACTGCTGAAATCATCACTAATAGAAATATTTCTCAACCGATAGCAATAAAACGCGGGTGCCGACAAGGCTGCCCACTCTTGCCTTTATTATTTACATTGGCAATAGAACCCTTTGCAATCGCAATACGCTCCCATTCCCAACTTAGTGGAATTACAGTAGGACCAACTGAACATAGGATTTCTCTGTTCGCAGATGATGTGATCTTATTTATTTCGAATCTAAACACATCAATACGGATCATTTTGGAAATCATTCAGTTATTTAGTGAAATCTCAGGTTACAAGCTCAATAAAACCAAGTCCTCTATTCTACTAATAAATGAACATGAAAGAGCAAACCCAATCCCAGATGTTATACATTTTAATGTTGTGACACAATTTGAGTACTTGGGGATACAGATTTTACCAAGCTTAGATAAAATAGTTGAGGTAAATTACAATCTTTTAGTAACGGGTATACAAAATTCAGTTGATAGATGGATGCCGCTTCCAATATCTATAATTGCGAGAATTAACATTTTAAAAATGAACATTCTTCCAAAGCTACTATATCTGTTTCAGAATATTCCCCTTTCACCCCCGTTTGGTTTTTTCTCACAAATGGAAACATTTTTATACGTTTCCTCTGGAATAATAAAAGGGCAAGCCTTTGTTTGTCTTTACTGTACTTGCCTTATGAACGTGGAGGTGTGAAATGTACTAATTTTGATCATTCACCACATTGGGTAGAAATGGAATCACAAGGATTGAACTGGTTCGAGATGTGTATTTGCCAAAATCTGACATACTTATGTCCTTTCAAGAATTACAAGATAAATTTCACTTAGATAAAAAACAATTCTTTAAATATCTCCAACTTAGGAGTTTTATAAGAGCAAGTCAAAACAATATATTAACGAAAACCACTATTTCAGACTTGGAAGAATTGTTGTTAAAAGATAGTCAAAAGAAAGGCATTATTTCTCAGTTTTATAATCTGATTATGTCTTACGTTCCTGAAAGTTCTCATGATAGATTTAGAGCTTGGAAGGATAATTTGTCATTGCAACTTTCTGAGGAAGACTGGCAAGATGCATGCACTTTAGCCCAAACAACATCAATAAATACTCGTCTTAAAGTTATTCAATTTAAATGGTTAATGCGAACATATGTGACACCAGTGGAACTCTGTCGATATAATGGAAACATTCCTGATGTGTGTTCAAAGTGTAAACAATGTAGAGGAACACTGGTTCACTGTATGTGGCATTGTACAAAAATTACACTCTTTTGGGAAGAAGTAAAAGACATTATTCAAAATATTATTTCCAAACAAATAATATTAGAACCAAAATTATTTTTATTGGGCTTATATCCAGAGAAGCATAACTATACTAAAAATGAACGTACATTTATAGACCTTAGTCTGCTTAATGCCAAAAGATGTATAGCCTTATTTTGGGAAAAAACATGTAGACCAAGAGGCACTTTATGGTTACGGCAGAGGCTGTCTGCTCTGCCATTAGAGAGGATTACATAAGTGCTAAAAGGCAAACAGGGACTTTTTAAGAATATCTGGAATACTTTTATTGATTATACCAAATATTTGGATTTAACAGATGACAATGACTGAGATGTGTGGACACTGCAGTTTAATTCTGGAAAATAATTTGTATCACCTGATTTGTATAATTCATGTATTCTATTTTTATTTTAAAAATAAGTGTTAAATATTTGTAGATTGTTGCTTTGTATAGAGATAACTTTCTGATAGGCATTGTGGTTGTTTGTCTTGTGTTTGAGTATGCACAAAACTTAATAAATATATTCTGTGAAAAATACATTATGTTACAGAACCATTATCAACTATTAAAACCATAACTTACATGTCACACACATATATAAAAAGGCACTCAAATGTCTAAAACTCAAAAAAGACATGCAAGACCACAAAAAACCTACAGTTATTCAGAAATTTCAGACCACAGTCTGATGCCTGTTAGCCAGTAACCTTTCCCTCCAGTATCATAACCAACAACAATGTACAGGTACATGAACAGGTATGCATTACAAATGATTACAATAATACAGTACCAATACAATAATGAATGGGTACAACATGAACGCATGACTCACTCCCATAGTTGCTTTGCAGCACATTTTGATTTTAGAAACTTCTGCTCGTTTTCAGCCTGAAAGTGGATCAGCTGTTGGGTTTCCTCCTGCGTCCCTGTGTGATACAGGACGGTATATGTAAAGCACGTATTGATGTCTCCAAAACAAGTAGTGTTATGCACTGATATCAAACAAAATTCGCTGCTAATAGAGTTTAGTTAACACTGTTGACATGCATGAAGTCCTTTCAAGGCAGAGAAATGCGGGACTGTTGTGCAAATAAGCAATGTAGCTAGCGTTAATGTTACCGTTAGCGTTAGCATAGCAAGCTAGCGATTTTTAAAAACGTTTCAATTACAAATATAGTCGCAAATATATATGTACAGGACTATGTAGAGCACAAAACAAGACTTTAAGCTGAAAATACTTATATTTATGGGTCTCTCTGGTCGACCTGGCAGCCATGTTCCTTGTTGCGCAACGTATCTGTATACCCCTGGCTGGCCCTGGGCTGACCAAGTGAGCTTGCGTCCTTACTTGGTCGGAAGGGACCTCTGGCCCTTCCCCTATGCCCTATCCCTTGATCGAGACGAGTATTGGGACAGCACTAACTCTCACGTGAACGTGCACAACAAGGGTTAAGACAAAGGGTTAGGGATAAGGGGAGCATTGGGATTCAGCCTTAGCACTGAACTTATTGAGGCAGTGGTAGAACAAAGCGAACACATATTTGACTTGGCTTACATTATTAGCAACCTTCCGGTATTCAGAGCACAACATGCAAGAGAAATTTTACTAGTAATTAGTGAGGTTTTTGGTGATATTGAGTTGGCTATAAAGCCTACTTCCCACGAGGACAGCTTCACAGAGCCAGACATTGATTACACAGGTTATTTTGATGATGAGGATGAGGACTCAATTGAGATGGGAACCCAACACAGCAGCACAGACTCAGACTATCACCACCATTCAGGTGCGGGCCATTAGTGTCTCTTACAACAAGTCATAAACTCATATTACTCAACCTGAACTCAACCTAGGCTGTGCTCTTGTATTTTGTTAAGATTACTTTGCCATGTACAGTTTCTTGAACCAATGCAACTGATTAAAGCTGAGTGTCACTGTTGCTCAAAACTGTTTGCACCTGTTAAAATTGATTGATACTTGCATCATTGTGAAACAAAGTTTGCTATATGTTACTATGTGATAATAAAACAATAACACATGGTACCTTTTATTTCTCTTTTTAATCTAAGTTTCAGAAGTGACAGAGGTAGTCAACGTGCAAGTGCAGTTAAACACAAATATTTGCAGTCTTATTTACAAAGTACTGTTTTCAAATGGGTAGGTTCCTCCACTCTTTTAATTTGGACCTCATGAACTTTGGAAAGGCTGTGAACTCTCTGCCTGATTGGACTTTGAACAGCTCTGCCTCTCTGATCACCTCAAACAGGATCAGGATGTCCTTACTCTGGTGAGCAGCATGGTGGATGCCACTGGACTTTGATACCTCCAGCTCTTTGTCGGTGGGGTCCATCAAGTCCTTTAGAACGCCAATGGACTTGCTGATCCTGTCTGCTGCTTGCTCTGTCATGTTTGGACCCATGCGCCTCAAGAAGGATTTCAAGAAGTTGTTGAGGTGTTCCAGGTGTAAATCAAGTGAGATGTTGTTTCCCGCCCCTCCCTTCCCATTCCAGAACCTGTTCCAGGTGAGACTGTGGGCCAAGTGAGGGGAGAGCGTGGCGTTGACCTGCAAGGTCAGTAGGAGTGTGCTGTAGGCATATTGGGTATGTCCGTAGGCCTTATAGAACAAGAGTGCTACAGTATACAACCTCAACAACCTCTCTCTCCATCTCCCTCCTTCACTGCATCTTGCATGTTGGACAGAAACAAGACAAAGGCGAGTCTTGCTTCTGTGTGTTCTTTTTTGTGGTTCCTTGAACCTGGCCTGGCTGTAAAGTGGGGCAAAAAAAGTATTTAGTCAGCCACCAATTGTGCAAGTTCTCCCGATTAAAAAGATGAGAGAGGCCTGTAATTTTCATCATAGGTACACTTCAACTATGAGAGACAAAATGAGAAAAAACAATCCAGAAAATCACATTGTAGGATTTTTAATGAAATAATTGGTAAATTCCTCGGTAAAATAAGTATTTGGTCACCTACAAACAAGCAAGTTTTCTGGCTCTCACAGACCTGTAACTTCTTCTTTAAGAGGCTCCTCTGTCCTCCACTCGTTACCTGTATTAATGGCACCTGTTTGAACTTGTTATCAGTATAAAAGACACCTGTCCACAACCTCAAACAGTCACACAGCTGTCAAAGGGCACCAGAAACAAAATTGTAGACCTGCAGCAGGCTGGGAAGACTAAATCTGCAATAGGTAAGCAGCTTGGTGTGAAGAAATCAACTGTGGGAGCAATTATTAGAAAATGGAAGACATACAAGACCACTGATAATCTCCCTCGATCTGGGGCTCCACGCAAGATCTCACCCCGTGGGGTCAAAATGATCACAAGAACGGTGAGCAAAAAATGTGACCTGCAGAGAGCTGGGAGCAAAGTAACAAAGGCTACCATCAGTAACACACTACGCCGCCAGGGACTCAAATCCTGCAGTGCCAGACGTGTCCCCCTGCTTAAGCCAGTACATGTCCAGGCCCGTCTGAAGTTTGCTAGAGAGCATTTGGATGATCCAGAAGAGGATTGGGAGAATGTCATATGGTCAGATGAAACCAAAATAGAACTTTTTGGTAAAAACTCAACTCGTCGTGTTTGGAGGAGAAAGAATGCTGAGTTGCATCCAAAGAACACCATACCTACTGTGGAGCATGGGGGTGGAAACATCATGCTTTGGGGCTGTTTTTCTGCAAAGGGACCAGGACGAGTGATCCATGTAAAGGAAAGAATGAATGGGGCCATGTATCGTGAGATTTTGAGTGAAAACCTCCTTCCATCAGCAAGGGCATTGAAGATGAAACGTGGCTGGGTCTTTCAGCATGACAATGATCCCAAACACACTGCCCGGGCAACGAAGGAGTGGCTTCGTAAGAAGCATTTCAAGGTCCTGGAGTGGCCTAGTCTCCAGATCTCAACCCCATAGAAAATCTTTGGAGGGAGTTGAAAGTCTGTGTTGCCCAGCGACAGCCCCAAAACATCACTGCTCTAGAGGAGATCTGCATGGAGGAATGGGCCAATATACCAGCAACAGTGTGTGAAAACCTTGTGAAGACTTACAGAACACGTTTGACCTCTATCATTGCCAACAAAGGGTATCTAACAAAGTATTGAGATGAACTTTTGTTATTGTCCAAATACTTATTTTCCACCATAATTTGCAAATAAATTCATAAAAAATCCTACAATGTGATTTTCTGGATTTTCATTTCTCATTTTGTCTCTCATAGTTGAAGTGTACCTATGATGAAAATTACAGGCCTCTTTCATCTTTTTAAGTGGGAGAACTTGCACAATTGGTGGCTGACTAAATACTTTTTCCCCACTGTATCTGGCACGGACACTTAAGCTGCAGTAAAGCCATGTTGTTACCTCTCATGGTTCTCCCTTGCTTTCCTGTACTTGTAGACCACCTTGCAACCTAGCATGCGGCATGGGAGCTCCTGTCCCTTGCAACCTAGCATGCGGCATTGGAGCTCCTGTCCCTTTAGAGGCTGGTTGCTGGCAGCATCTCTGCAACCGGTTAAAATGTCAGCAGCAGGGCATGAAATTGGCACCCGCCCACCGCCAAATGCGGGTAACTTTTGTGATTGGCGGGTGAAACTGTCAATCTTCCTGCCACGTTGGCGGGTAGCCAATAAGACAGACAACACAACACGTTGTGTTGTTGACCAATCACGTAGCATAATGCACCTTTACGTTGGATTGCCAACCGCCAATAAAAAAATAAAAGAAGAAGAAGAATCACGTAGCCTATTGTTTTTGTTAAGCCCCGCCATTTTCTTGGACGTTCGAAACAAGATGTGGCGGCATATAGCTGGCGTGAAGAGGCCGCTGGCTGTAGAGCAGCAAAAAGGGGATGAGGAGGATGATTCAAAAATAAAAAAAGACATTTTAATACTAAGTGGAAAGTGGAAAGGGATGGCAAGGTTCGCGACTGGTTGGTGTACGACGTCACAACAGAGGAGATGCATTGTCGGGATTGTCGTATGTATGGCTCGGAGAAAGCGAGGTCAAACCCATTTGTAATAGGGACAAAAAACTTAAAGTTGGAGGCAATTAAGGACCACGAGTCCTCAAAAAGCCACTTACACACACTCAGCTGGAAAGTGGGGAAGACTGCTCCCCCAGAGCAGACAGCTGCGGTCATGGCACTGACGTCAATGAAAACAGCGCAGTTGGAGAGGATGAAGCTCCTGTTTAGGAACGTCCACGCACTCGGAAAGAAAATGAGACCCTTCTCCGACTACGTGTGGATGTGCGAGTAAGTATCAACCTGCTTTAACGTTAGTAGATAACTAAAGTACAGCACAGTGCAATGACTGCTCTTGTTATCGTTATAACTTAGCTGTGCATGTGTGTGTGTACGGTACAGTGTATTAGTGGTAGCCTACGTGTGTGTGATCAAGCTAACTGAATTGTCATTCGTATTTTTAGGGTGGATGAACAGAAAGGGTTAGCTGTAGGGAAGACCTACAGAAATGCAAACCAGGCCCCAGTCTTCATGCACTCGATAGCAGAAGTTGAAAGGAAGAAGGTGGAAGTGGAGATATCTGCCTCCAAGTTTATCTCCATAATGGTTGATGGATCCACAGACAGCAGTGTAATAGAAGAGGAGTTACTCTACGTTAGATCGAGCAGAGCAGGAAAAGTCAAGGTGCAGTTTGTGGGGATCCAGGCACTAGAAAAGGCAGATGCTGAACATGTAACAGACGCCATATGCTCCATGATGTCTGCAGTCAGTGGCAGTGAGGATGAATGGAAGGAGAAAGTAGTTTCTTGTGCAACAGATGGAGCCGCAGTAATGACAGGATCCATTGGTTTTTAAAGATGTAATGAAAACCAACAATCGGTGTAGAAAAGTTGAGGATCTCTTGACCGGCCTGTTCACCTTCTATCACAGAAGCCCATTGAACAGAGCCACATTAAAGAAGAGTTTCTCAGTGCTGGGCATGAAACCCCTGATGCCCACCAGAGTAGGAGGTACAAGGTGGGTCTCTCACCTTTTGAGAGCCCGGGACCATTTCCTTAAGGGGTATAAAGGAATTGTTCACCACATTGAGCAGGTATAGTGATAGTTAATAGGTAGTATTGTACAAGTGCTATTTATCTTTGTCAACAGTTTGAGTTTTAATCCACCAAATGCAGTTCACTTTCAGTCTAATGAATTTTGTTTTTGTGTTCTAAAGACCAAATCACCAGACACTGAAGGGGGCAATGCCAGTCATCGGAGCCAGGCACAAGGATTCTGCAAGTGGGCAACAGATGGAGCCACTCTGAAGTTTTGCTGCTTCCTGCATGACACCTTAACTCATCTTGGCAACCTGTCAGTGACACTGCAGCAGTCATGTTTGACAGTGGCTGATGTCGACAACTGTCTTACTTCCACGCAAATACAAATCCAGGTATATATTGCTTACGGTTTGTAATTTAAAATGTATTATTAATCATTGCTTCACTTCCAAAAATGTTCTTCCCCTTCTTAAGGCCTTTGCACACATAGTCCTTTTTTTTTACCTCCAAATATGTGACCTCCCTTTCCTCTCCCTCTGCTGTCATGACTCATGAAGCACATGTATTTGGAGGATTTATTCAAATGATACAGCAATAACCTCGTATTCACGGCATGTATCCACTGAACCACATATAAATATTTTCACTGTGATGGTATTGTGATAGAATTATAAATTCTTGATGTAAAAAACCTTTAAAAATAAATGTAAACTACAACTTCATTTTGTATTACAGACCTGGACCTATGCTGAGCAAGGTGTTGGATTCCAACAGCTACCAGGATGTCAGGCTGAGCGATAGTGACACCAGCCAAATGTTGGCTAACAAAGACAAACTTCTGGACAAGCTGTCAGAAAGCATGGACAACAGGTTTAGTGATGTTGGGTCAGGAATCCTGAGCAATACGAAGATAGTGAGCTTCCAACAATGGCCTAATGAAAATAATGCAGGTAAGCATCTTTAATAAAAAAAATAGAACAGGTATTACTGTATATACACAACAAAATCACAGAGCTTTAGAACAATAGATGCAATTAGTTGCAATAAAATCAGAACCATCAAACTGTAAATATTTCAGTCAAATAGTCAAAATATTACTCTTGTCTTGCAACATAAACAAAAACTTATAGTACAAACTTCCTCTTTTCATATAATTTCAGACTTCGGGGATTCAGAGGTGGAGAAGCTCATAGATCACTTCAGGCTAGTATTGATCTCTGCTGGAGTTGATGTTGATCTGATCCCAGACCAGTGGACCATTGTCAAGTCCTATCTCTACAAGGAGCCAACGACCTTGGAGAGACTCACCTGGTCTGAAGCCAACCGGAAGCTGAGAGGATCTTGCCCTGACATCCTGGACCTTGTGGATCTGGTGTTATGCATGCCAGCATCCACAGCGGACTGTGAGCATGGGTTTAATGTGATGAAGATGGTGAAGACTGACTGGCGTTCTAGTCTCAAGTGTGAGACACTGTCTGACCTGCTCATGGTCCATCTGTCCTCTCCGTCAATAAAAGATTTTGACCCAAGCCCAGCAGTCAAGGTGTGGCATGCTAGCAGCTTGAGGTCACGGAGACCAGACCTCATGGAAAACCCAGCTGCTGCAGTGGTGGAGGAAGTGGAGGAAGCAGAGGGGAGTGTCTGCTCCTCTTCCTCTTTTGAGGACTCAGAGCCCTCAGTCTATGCTTTGTGATTTTTCACTTTTGCTTTGTGGTTTTTCAATCGTTGCCTGACCTTGACATTACAGTGTAATATGGTTTGGTTTCTGTTAATTATTATGATTGTTATTGTTGTTGTTTATCTAAATGTTATTCAGTCAAAGTAGTCAAAATATTGTTGAAAAGCAACAAACTTATAATATGTACAAACTTAAAAATAGTCTTTTGATATAAATGTAATGTTTATTGTTAATCTAAAATTTAAACACACCTGTCTTTAAAAAGAAATGTTGAACCTGGATACACTACCGTGACAAAGAAACAGTGACTAATGGATTACAGTTCGGTGTTAACTAAATAAATGAGACCATCAGTGAGATGATTGGCTGTTTGTATTTGTTATTTTCTATTCTAAATGCCTGCCACACCAGGTCAGATACAGTTGTAAGTCATTATGTAGGTCTAGTCATAAATGAGATTGGTTAAGTTGGTTAATAACTCAACAGCACTTTAAAGGTACACTGTGTAGGAATTTCTCCCATCTGGCGGTGAAATTGTATATTGCATTCAAACGAATAGTGCTCTCTAGCGCTTCACTTTTTCCAATGCGTGTTGCAACTACGGTAGCCGTTATGTACCAAGAAGCTAGGACAACATGTCTTCCAATAGCGCTTCATCGAGTTTTCTTTCGGGTGATGAGGTTTGTTATTTCAAACAAACTGCATTTAATCATTAGTGTGAGCATGTATAAGTAATTACTCCTCGAACAAAAGTGTGAATTATGTTGCCGTGTTTATGGGTTTTATTTGGTAGTCTGCCATTAGTAGCCTATAGCATCAGCTAACAACTTGACACACAACGAACAAACAAATGTTACAGTATGAATCACAGACTGTAAAAAGCATGAACTATGGTAATTGATAGTGATACATTCTTTATTAATTTATTTTTCGATGTACGTGCCTTGTTAGATATCATCAGGTGATTCAACAGTAGGGAGAGGTAGAGGAAGAGGGAGAGGGAGAGCGAGAGGACGGGGACAGAGAGGCAGTGGATCGGCGGGAGCTAGGCGAGGAGGAGGACGAGGAAGAGGACGCTCGGCAGCTTCAAGAGACGATCGCGAAAGAATTGAAGATTTCCAAAGGCAGAGAAGAGAAGCGACAGAGGTTTGTACAATTTATAAGACTAACAGCAGCTGAGTTTTAATTCTCTGCCCAATCCTATGCACGTAGCGAAATACTCATCTGTCTATATGGTTCATAGTGAATATTCATATGTATTCTGTTTTTCTTATAATGCACTGCATACATCTATATTATTCTTACTATTATGTTACTGCTACTACATTGCACAGATCTGTACATGTTCATATTACGTATTTATTCTGCTCTTATAAGGTAACTGCTAATACACGACACATTTATATTTAATTTATATTACTCTAAACAACCTTCTGTTAACCTAGTGTTAATTTCGTCAGACGAGACGAGACTAAATATGTTCGTCAACAACCTCTTTTTCCATGACTAAGACGAGACGATGACGAGACTGCGCCAATGTCCAAAAACGCTGACTAAGACTAAATTAACATGCATTATTGTTGACGAAAAAAGACGAGACTAAAATGTTTTGCATAAAATAAAAACTAAGATAAAATCTCTCTTCATTTTCGTCTACAATCGTCTCTACTTTTCATCATGATATAGAATATTCAGCTGTTACGCGACCCGGGTCTACGGCACTGACAGGTGCCCTAACGACCGTTATCTACCGGGACCGATTATAGCAACGCAGATTTTGGTGCCACTTAAATGCCTGCGCTTCTCTCTGATGCTCCTAACGGACGTTAGAGTCAACCGAAACATCGCTGCACAGGGCTTGTTAACACTACACTTGGCAGCAGGTAACGTTCAGTATACCGTTAGCTAGCAGTTGGAGTAAACACGGTTACAATCATTGACATATATAAAGGGGTTACAATGCTGACAGCTAAACGGTGTAAAGGTTTGTCTCTATTTCACTGTGTAGGATTCCAACACGAGACGCATCGACCACTCTGCAGCTGCCGTTGTCTGAAAAACAACACATATGTTGCGTTCACTTGAAATACACCCGCCAGTTTCGTGCTGCATTTATTTTATTGTAAAATATCCTTTTCCAATGCAGTGGTTGTTTTTGTCGTTTACGGGTGAAATAAGGAAGAGGCTCAATATTTATATAACTTTATATAATTTATTTATTTTTATAACTATTTGACTGAAATGGTTATCAGAAATAATTTATTTAAAAAAAGACTAAAATGTTTTGACTAAAACTTGACTAAAATGGCGAGACTTTTAGTCGACTAAAACTCGACTAAGATACCTTGAGTTCTCTTTTGACTAAAACTAGACTAAAATGACGAGACTTTTAGTCGACTAAAACTTGACTAACAAAAATGTTTGGCACAAGACTAAGACTAAGACTAAATTAAAAATAGGTGACAAAATTAACACTATGTTAACCAACTGTACACTACTGTCTACACTGCACTAGATTTCTTGTCCTGTCTATACTTGTATATCACTTGCACTTTTCTGCTTTTTAGCACTTTTGGTCGGACGCAAACTGCATTTCGTTGTCTTTGTACTTGTACTCTGCACAATAACAAAGTTGAGTCTAATCTAAAACTAGTCACGTGAGCTAATTTAGTGTTTTTGAAAACAAAGGCCTATAGAAAATGTTATAAATGTTTTCTTTTGCACACCAATAATTTTCTTTTGTCAACATTGATACATGAGATCCCTGCATTGCCTCCAGTGCACTATACTGCAAAACATGTTGTCCAATCTGTTGGCTGTATAGGTCTACCTAATACCTACCTGTATACCTAATGGCCTAACCCTATCCTATTTCCTTTCATTTCTTCAGAGACTTCTGCAGGAGATGAGCCTTGAGGATCACAGACGCCTCACAGCTGGACTGTTGGAGAGGCAGCCGGGTCTGAGTTTTTGATCTATTGATGGAGCATCAGCGAAGAAATGGTGCCCCTACATCCGCGGCGGTACCTTGGTGTACCTGTAACCACTGCAGAGACATGCCGACGGACAGAGAGCGGAAATGCTGTGGACAAGACCCTGCCCACTGTGTGAGCCTCCTTCCACATTTCACACAATACTGCCTGGATGAGGGTTATCTGCGAATACATAGGCAGTATCGGGAGGATCTCACAGCATTCGGGAATGTAAGGGAGCCCGGTGATGACAACCGTGAATACAGGCACGCGCAGCTTACAGACACTTTATTTTCTGGCCGCATGGCGGCATTAGGACAGGGGAACAGGAGAGTGATTCCCAGCTGCTGTGTTTGCAGGATAAGGGAAAAGTTCCCAGACCCTCAGGGACAATACACTGGCTACATTCCAGGGATATAAGAGATTGCCATGAGTATTTTTCTAAATATTGTAAATAGTTATATTTCTATATGTTGTATTCTTTGGAATTCTGTTGACTTCTAACTTTGTTACAAAGAATAAAAGATTTGTTATTTGACTCAGTGCTGTTGGTTTGTTTGTTCTGCACTAGGTATAGAGAAAAATGTCAAAATTAGGTGCAATAACAATTTGATACACAATACGATTGAAATGAATGTTGTTTAAAAAACCCAATATAGATATTTATTCATATTTACAAAAACATTTGCTCATGTATTTACACCTCAAACACCAGCTAAACAACAGCTCAATCTGCCTCCAAGTTGGTAGCAGCATGGAAGGCTGATCCTGTGAAAGACATGGAGTGCCATTAGTCATGTGCACACAATCGATTATCATTAACACGCATGTGCACACAATTCAGTATCAGTTAAAGGGAAAGGTAATTAGCTGAAATAACGGCATGTAGATGTTTGTCACTTACCCAGACCTCTGCTGACCTGTGTCCGTACCAACTCTGATGTCGGTGGTGGAGGTATCGGGGGCACAACACCAAGCCGCCGTGGGTCATCTGGATGTACGGTCCTCCGTCGCGGCATCCCAACTCCACTTGTGACTCTCCCTTTCAAGATGCGGGCTTGCAACTCAGGGATGTAACCATACGATTTCTCACACTTCACGGCGTAAAGGCTATATCTTCTTGCATTCTTGTTGTACTTCTTCCTAAGACTAAATAAAAAAAAAAATTATTACAAGTCATTTAGTCATTATGAAAACTAGACTCTCATACTCGTAAGACAATAGGAATATGCATTTATTTGAATAAAACATAAATTTCGATGAGAGTTTGACATACACTTGTTGGCCCTCTGCTGTCCGGTATGTTGGCTGTTCGCGGTGGAAATTGTAGTCCAGAGCTGCGAGCACAACTCTTGAGTCATACACTCGGGGAGTGAAGGCCTGGCGCTTGCTGGCATACATCAGAATGTGATTCTGAAATGACTCAAGATGTGCAGTTGATCTGGATGAATAACAAAGAAATTAGACCCCAAAACACACACCCACAGATGACTTACGGCTCTGTGACATTTCTGTTTAATTGTCATGTCCCCACACTTTACCTGAAGCGCAGATACTTGTGGACATCCTTCTGCCAGCGTTTGTTGAGGACGATGTCCACTAGTGCTTTGTGGCTCTTCGAATCTCTCTCAATCCACTGTTTACCCTGAGTGTCTTCAAGGTGATCGTGTTGGCAGCTTCCCGTTTCCCAGGTGTGATTGTTGCAAACATGATGCAGAACTCCAATCCAAAGTGCCTGAGGAAAGTAAAACAAACAAACACAAATACAAAACCAAATGGCCATTTCAGAGATATTTGAATCATGGAACTTCTTGAAATAAAAAAATATATATATATTAATCCTGCTTACAAGAAACTGCTGAAATGTCTCTGCTGTCTTGCAGCACCACCAGAAATGGTTAACTATATCCCTCAGCCAGTGAATGAGAAGAGACTGTCCTTTCACCTTTCCTGCCCTATAGGGATAAACAAAAACACAAACAATGCAAGTTATTTCATGTATGTATTTTGCATGGAGACCTAACATAATATGATGATTCCACCGACATGCAGGCAGGTACAGGACTGTGTTATTAATGAAATTAGATGCATTAGAACTTACGGTAGAGATCTTTTTGGATAGATTTTTGGCACCGTGCCACATGTCCAGGCTGTGGTGAATTCTCAGATCCTTATATCTGCCTTTGTCTGGGTCTGTGAAGTAAGGAATAATTTTATTTCCAAGTATCTCAATGAGCATATTATATATTTGTATTCAAAACATTTTATCTGATGACCACTTACTCAAAAGGGCTGCAATCTGGACATGAGCATCCATGCAGAACTCCACTACCTTTAGGTCTTGGGTAAGCTTGTCCACAGTCTGGATAAAACCCTCCTTCTCCATGATATTGGAGTTCCAGTTGGTCTGTCGCTTGTCTATAGTGGCCACATAGACAATTTCCTTAGAGTCAAGCTCCATGGTCGTGTAGCTGCAGTATTGTGCAGAATGCCCTGGTGAGTCATTTCTGCCATCACCTAAAAAAAGAAGGTAATTTCAAAATACAAAACATGTAGGACAGATGCTTTCAAAATTTGTTTCATTGTATAACATAAAAAAATTATGTAGAACAAGGTCATATATAAAAATACACACCTAGGAGTACCACATCTTTCCCTTGAAGTCGGCTGATGGCCTCAGATCTCTTCTCTTCCCAGAATGTTTTTATAGGGTCAACACAATAGCTGTCCTGGATGGTGAAGTGTGTGTTAGGGTTGACCATTCGCATGTTCATGAATTTGAGGAGGAGAGCAACTTTAGTGTAGTTGTTTCCGGAGAGTAAGATGTTTGTGGAAAGAAGAAAGTCCCCAGTCTGCATGCCAAACTTCAACACAGGCTGGGAGTTCCACCGCCATAGGCAATGTCCATTGGGGCAGATCTAATAGTTAGATAAGAGTAGCCTAATAAATTCACAAGGCACATAAAGTTCTGTGTGTTATCATTCATTGTGATGCGATTGTCAAAGCTTACCCATTCAACGCTCATTGCAGTGCCCCTGATGGCGATGTTTGTTGGAAAGGGGGCAACACTGTCACACACCAAACCAGTCCTCAATACACCAGTGCATCTGTCCACGGGCAGAATTAAAAATGTGACAAGCTGCCTCAAGCAGTTCTCATAGAGCACTGATGCTCTGACGCCAACAATGTCATCCTCACTGAGGACCTTCTGAGGGCCTGGCAAAATTGGCAGCTCGAGACTTGGGGGCTCATCAGAAGGGACTTCAGGGGCAGGCAGGTCGTGCACAGTCTCAGCGATCCCGATAGTTGGCAGATTATCAATTACCTGTGCTCCCTTCAGCGCACCACCCATTCTGGAAAGGCAGAACATCAGGGATCATACACAGTTCAATCAAATAATTTCCATGACTTTTCAGCATATAGCCATGACCTTATATATTCCGCTAAACATCAGTGTCAACTACAAGAACAGAAATACATTTAAAAATAGCCCTGAACATTGATTAGATGTAAAAACACAGCACAGAAACAAAGTAAAGACTACTAATAGATTATGACTCACCGCAAAGAAATTGGTGGAAGATATTCCTCATCAGAGCTGTCGTCACGGTGACCATGAAATGAGGGGCCCTCTTCTGCCCAATCAATCCTTTAATATACAAAATACTCAGAAAATAGCAACTTCGTGAATGAAGACTACACAACTCAATAGATAGAATAGAAGCCCACTTACACACTGTTCATGGGGTCGTTGAAGGTATTTTCATTCAACTCCTCTTCAACAATGCTCATGTCATGCATGCTATGAGAATAAATAATAATTAAAAACATTTATCAGATGAAAACATGCAACCAGAGAGTATTTTCAAAAAAGGGACACAGCCAGACTACAGAGTTAAAAACAATGACTGTTTATGGGTTACCTCTGCTCAAGGCATTCAATTTCCAGTGCCTCTGCAATTGCACTCAGATGTTCATCTCTGAAAAAAAAAAAATCATAACACATTATGAGGTATAGGTAGATAAAGTACAATTTTTATGAAACTACTACTAAAAGCAATGATAAAATTCTTTCCATGCAATGACTTACCTATCTGTCCCACTGGAAATGCTTGACAATGCTGGAGCAGTTTGCACTTGAAAACATTTTGCCTTGATGGGGGTTGATGAGTTCTCAATCCCAAGAGTACTCTCATAACTGGACATATCAGATGGACAAATCAGATCAGGTTTATTGACCAAATATTCTTACATACAAAGAACCTGACTCAAGCAGGTGTTGACTCTCTCCAACATGTAGACAAATAACACTATAGACACTATACATACATAATGTTAAAACTCGTGGATATTTCCCAGCGAAACACTGAACGAACCACTTTTTGAAATCGCTGATAAGACCACATTTTTACGTTTATCCATATAAATTTTATACCGATACGTTCACAAAGGCCTTGTGGTGCTCAGGATCACGTCATTTGACTGATAGCAGTTATCGTATTTCCACTGTGAGGCTTTGTTTGAGAGCTCGCTCTCAGGGACTCTGAATAGCTGAAGCACAGCACAGCTGACAGATTCAGCAGGTGTTGCTCATCAACTTGATTACAGACATCAAAGCATGTTTATAAACATATCCACTGGCCATTGGTTACCATGACAACACTTTCACAGACACACCCAGATACTACAGGCTACAGGCCTCCTTCCATCTCTCTCTTTCCCTCTCTCTCTCTCTCTGTCTCTTTTTCTTTACCTCTGCCTCTCTCTCTATCTCTTTCTCTCTCTCTTTTCTCTCTCTCTCCTTCTCTCTTCATCCCTCCTTCTCCATCCCTCTCTTCCCCCCTCTCTTCCTTTCGCTCTCCATCTCTTTATTTCCCTCTCTGTCCCTCTCTCTCTCTCTCTATCCCCCTCTCTCTCTTTTCCTTCTCTTTCTCTCTCTTTGTCTGTCCCTCTCAGACCTCACAATGTTCTACATATTTTGTCATTTTTCAGCTTTTAAAGCCAACTGTTCAGTTTAGCGTCAACTTTTAGCTTTTTAATGAAATTCATACTTCTTCAAACGATTTCCACTTTTTCTACTACTCTCACTACTTCAACTACTACAAACATTCACTGGCCAGTCGTTACCATGACAACAGATACACACCCAGATACTACAGGCAGGAATATGAACTTTAGTCTGTCTTCTCTCTTCTATTCTCTTGTTCTGGTCTGTCTGTCTGTCTTCTCTCGCTCCCCCTCTCTATCTCTCTTTTTCCATCTGCCTCTCTCTCCCTCTCTATCTGTCTCTCTCTCTTTCTCTCTCTATCCCTCTCTCTCTTTTTTCTTTCACTCTCTCCATCCCTCCTTCTCCCTCCCTGTCTCTACCTCCCCCTCTCTTCCTTTCTCTCTCTCTCTCACTCTCTTTCCCTCTCTCTCTCTGTCTCTTTCTTTCCCTTTGCCTCTCTCTCCCTCTCTATCCTCTCTCTCTCTTTCTCTCTCTATACCTCTCTCTCTTTCCCTCTCTCTCTCCTCTTTCTCTCTCTTTGTCTCTCCCTCTCTCTCCTTTCTCTCTCTTTGTATTTCCCTCTCTCTCTCATCCCCCTCTCTCTCCCCCCTCTCTCTCTCTCCATGTCCCTCTCTCTCTCTATTTCCTTCTTTCTCCCTCCCTCCTCTCCCTCCCTCTCTCCCTCCCCCCCCCCCCTCTCTCTCTCTCTCTCTCTCTCTCTCTCTCTCTCTCTATCTCTCTTCCTCTCTCTCTCGTTTTTCTATCATCCGTGAGAGATATAGCTGATAATAAGTCTTTTTAGTCAATTTATTGAAACTTCCACTTTTGACAGTTTTACAGTTTAGCTTACCGCTTTTCTACAAATGTATTTCAAGGAAATCATTTTATTATTATTATATTATATTGTGGTGTTCTTCAACTTTTCAATGAAATTCATACTTATTGAACCAATTTCCACTTTTTCAACTATTCTTCTGCTTCAGCTAAAGACCTCACAATGTTCTACATATTTTGTCATTTTTTCAACTTTTTATAGCCAACAATTCAGTTTAGAGCGTCAACTTTGAACTTTTTAACGATTTCCACTTTTTCAACTATTCTCACTATTTCAACTTATTATGGATTTGAGCTATTCATCCAGTTAGTTATGAACAGTAGTCTATACAGATACTACAGGCAGTAATATGAACAGTAGTCTATACAGATACTACAGGCAGTAATATGAACAGTAGTCTATACAGATACTACAGGCAATAATATGAACAGTAGTCTGTGGTCTTCCACTTCTCTCTGACTGTCTTCTCTCTCCGCCTCTCTATCTCTCTGTTTCTCTTTTCTTTCTCTCTCTCTCTCTCTCTCTCCCTGTCTCTCTCTCTTTTTCTCTCTCTCTCTCTCCTTCTCTCTCCATCCCACATTCTCCCTCCCTCTCTCCCTGTCTCTCTCTTTTTCTCTCTCTCTCCTTCTCTCTCCACCCCTCCTTCTCCCTCCCTCTCTTACGTTCTTTAACTTATTGAACCAATTTCCACTTTTTCAACTATTCTTCAGTTTCAGCTAAAGACTTCACAATGTTCCACATATTTTGTCATTTTTCAGCTTTTAAAGCCAACAATTCAGTTTAGCGTCAACTTTGAACTTTTTAACGATTTCCACTTTTTCCAACTATTTTCACTACTTCAACTTCTTCTTACAGATTTAAGCTATTCATCCAGTTAGCTTTAGCAATTCAGCTATTCAGCATTCCCACGCATTTTCTGCAGGAAATGCATTTTCTAGTTCGGTTTTATTGGGGGAATGCTGTTCTACAGCATTCCACCTATTGTTATTCGGTTCTTTATTATTCTTTTTCTTATTATTCCCTCTTCCGTACGTTTTTTGGCTCTCTGTAACTTCTGCATACTTTCACCTATTTAAACCATTCAACTTGTCAAATGTTCAGCTCTTTCAGCTAATGATGGGACTTCTTCAACTTTTTTCTACTATTTATACTTTTTAAAATATTCAGCTTTTTAACACTTTTTTTAACATTAAAGTCAATGAGGCAGCCTTCAACCCTTCAAATCCTCTTCTGCTTCAAAATGTTATCCTCCTACATTCTTCCACCTACAGGCGTGATTCAAAATTTAAACTGTTCACAAAATATTCAGCTATCAGGGGTCTACTTTTCAGTTTGATATCTTTTACAATATTTGTGAAAAAGCCGTTTAAGTTTAGTAATCATTTCAGGAAATTTTATCGATTAAACAGGGTTGTGTTAATTGCTCGGCTTAGAGTGGATGATGTCATAGCTAGGGGTGAAGCTTGAAAAATTATCTTTGTCCCTTCTCAATAAAATTTGTTCTCCACACACATAATATCTACTTGTCATACACAATTTATACATCAAAACCGTAGGTATTTTTGTCTAGTTTTCAGAAGATCTGCTCAGTTATGCAATACGTCACCTTACTTTTGGCTCCAGCGAACTTCCAAATGACAAGATATCCATTTTCTTTCTTCATTGGCTCCAATGTTAAAACTTCGTGGATATTTCCCAGCGAAACACTGAGCGAACCACTTTTGGAAATGCCGCTGATATCCACATTTTTTACGTTTATCCATATAAATTTTATACCGATTACGTTCACAAGGCCTTGTAGTTGCTCAGGTTACGTCATTTTGACTGATAGCAGTTATCGTTTTGCCACTGTGAAGCTTTGTTTGAGAGCTGGCTCTCAGGGACTCTGAATAGCTGAAGCACAGCACAGCTGCAGATTCAGCAGGTGTTGCTTTCCATCAACTTGATTACAGACGTAGCAAGTTTATAAACATATCCACTGGCCATTGGTTTTCATGACAACACTTTCACAGACGCACACACCCAGATACTACAGGCTACAGGCCTCCTTCCATCTCTCTTTTTCCCTCTCTATCTCTCTCTGTCTCTTTTTTCTTTACCTCTGCCTCTCTCTCTATCTCTTTCTCTCTCTCTTTTTTCCTCTCTCTCCTTCTCTCTTTCATCCCTCCTTCTTCCATCCCTCTCTTCCCCCTCTCTTCCTTTGCTCCTCCATCTCTTTATTTCCCTCTCTATCCCTCTCTCTCTCTCTCTATCCCCTCTCTCTCTCTTTCCTTCTCTTTCTCTCTCTTTGTCTCTCCCCTCTCCAGATCTCACAATGTTCTACATATTTTGTCATTTTTCAGCTTTTAAAACCCAACTTCATTCAGTTTAAGCGTCCACGTTTAGCTTTTAAATGAAATTTTTTACTTCTTCAAGCGATTTTCCACTTTTTCCTACTACTCTCACTTCTTCAGCTACTACAAACATTCACTGGCCAGTCGTTACCATGACAACAGACACACACCCAGATACTACAGGCAGGAATATGAACTTGTTTGTGTTCTCTCTTCTATTCTCTTGTTCTGGTCTGTCTGTCTGTCTTCTTCGCTCCCCCTCTCTATCTCTCTTTTTTCCATCTGCCTCTCTCTCCCTCTCTATCTGTCTCTCTCTCTTTCTCTCTCTATCCCTCTCTCTCTTTTTTTCTTTCCTCTCCATCCCTCCTTCTCCCTCCCTGTCTCTACCTCCCCCTCTCTTCCTTTCTCTCTCTCTCTCACTCTCTTTCCCTCTCTCTCTCTGTCTCTTTCTTTCCTTTTGCCTCTCTCTCCCTCTCTATCCTCTCTCTCTCTTTCTCTCTCTGCCTCTCTCTCTTTCCCTCTCTCTTCTCCTCTTTCTCTCTCTTTGTCTCTCCCTCTCTCTCTTTCTCTCTCTTTGTATTTCCCTCTCTCTCTCATCCTCCTCTCTCTCTCCCCCCCTCTCTCTCTCTCTCATGTCCCTCTCTCTCTCTATTTCCTTCTTTCTCCCTCCCTCCTCTCCCTCCCTCTCTCCCTCCTTCCCTCCCCCTCTCTCTCTCTCTCTCTCTCTTCTCTCTATCTCTCTATCTTTCTTTCCCTCTCTCTCTCTCCTTTCCTCTCTATCCCTCTCTTGTTTGTTCTATGCCAATGGATATGGCTGATAATAAGTCTTTTTAGTCAGATTTATTGAAACTTCCACTTTTGTTTAACAGTTTTACGTTTAGCTTACACGGCTTTTCTACAAATGTATTTTCAAAGTCATTTTATTATTATTATATTATATTAGTGGTGTTCTTCAACTTTTCAATGAGAATTCATACTTATTGAACCAATTTCCACTTTTTCAACTATTCTTCTGCTTCAGCTAAAGAGCCTCACAATGTTCTACATATTTTGTCATTTTTCAACTTTTATAGCCAACAATTCAGTTTAAGCGTCAACTTTGAACTTTTTAACGATTTCCACTTTTCAACTATTCTCACTATTTCAACTTATTATGGATTTGAGCTCTTCTTCATCCAGTTAGTTATGAACAGTAGTCTATACAGATACTACAGGCAGTAATATGAACAGTAGTCTATACAGATACTACAGGCAGTAATATGAACAGTAGTCTATACAGATACTACAGGCAATAATATGAACAGTAGTCTGTGGTCTTCCACTTCTCTCTGTTCTTCTTCTCTCTCCGCCTCTCTATCTCTCTGTTTCTCTTTTCTTTCTCTCTCTCTCTCTCTCTCTCCCTGTCTCTCTCTCTTTTTCTCTCTCTCCTCTCCTTCTCTCTCCATCCCTCCTTCTCCCTCCCTCTCTCTCTGTCTCTCTCTTTTCTCTCTCTCTCCTTCTCTCTCATCCCGCCTTCTCCCTCCCTCTCTTACTTTCTTTAACTTATTGAACCAATTTCCACTTTTTCAACTATTCTTCAGCTTCAGCTAAAGACTTCACAATGTTCTACATATTTTGTCATTTTTCAGCTTTTAAAGCCAACAATTCAGTTTAGAGTCAACTTTGAACTTTTTAACGATTTCCACTTTTTTCCTTCTTTTCACTTCTTCAACTTCTTCTTACAGATTTCAGCTATTCAACCAGTTGGCTTTAGCGTTAGCAATTCAGCTATTCAGCCATTCCCGCATTTTCTGCAGGAAATGCATTTTCTGGATACGGTTTTATTGGGGAATGCTGTTTACAGCATTCACCTTTGTTTTGTTCTTTATTATTCTTTTTCTTATTATTCCCTCTTCCGTACGTTTTTTGGCTCTCTGTAACTTCTGCATACTTTCACCTATTTAAACCATTCAACTTTTCAAATGTTCACCTCTTTCAGCTAATGATGGGACTTCTTCAACTTTTTTTCTACTATTTATACTTTTTTAAAATTTTTAAGCTTTTTAACACTTTTTTTTAACATTAAAGTCAATGAGAGCAGCCTTCAACGCTTCAAATCCTCTTCTGCTTCAAAATGTATCTCCTCTACATTCTTCCACCTACAGACGTGATTCAAAATTTAAAATGTTCACAAAATTATTCAGCTATTCGGGGTCTACTTTTCAGGTTGATATCTTTTAAATTTTTGTTAAAAGCTTTTTAAGTTTAGTGATCATTTCAGGAAATTTTATCGATTAAACAGAGTGTGTATTGCGCTGCTTAGAGTGGATGATGTCATAGCTAGAGGGTGAAGCTTGAAAAAATTATCTTTGTCCCTTCTCAATAAATTGTTCTCCGCACACAATATCTACTTGTCATACACAATTTATACATCAAAACGTAGGTATTTTTGTCTAGTTTCAGAAGATCTGCTCAGTTATGCAATACGTCTCGTACTTTTGGCTCAGCGAACTTCCAAATGACAAGATATCCATTTCTTTCTTCATTGGCTCCAATGTTAAAACTTCGTGGATATTTCCCAGCGAAACACTGAAGCGAACCACTTTTGAAATGCGCTGATATGACCACATTTTTACGTTTATCCATATAAATTTTATACCGATCGTTCACAAAGGCCTTGTGGTGCTCAGGATTACGTCATTTGACTGATAGCGGTTATCGTTTTGCCACTGTGAGGCTTTGTTTGAGAGCTTCGCGTCTCAGGGGACTCTGAATAGCTGAAGCACAGCACAGCTGACAGATTCAGCAGGTGTTGCTCATCAACGTGTTTACAGACATAAAGAGGTTTATAAACATATCCACTGGCCATTGCGTTACCATGACAACACTTTCACAGACACACCCCAGATACTACAGGCTACAGGCCTCCTTCCATCTCTCTCTTTCCCTCTTCTCTCTCTGTCTCTTTTTTCTTTACCTCTGCCTCTCTCTCTATCTCTTTCTCTCTCTCTTTTTTCTCTCTCTCTCCTTCTCTCTTCATCCCTCCTTCTCCATCCCTCTCTTCCCCCCTCTCTTCCTTTGCGCTCTCCATCTCTTTATTTCCCTCTCTATCCCTCTCTCTCTCTCTCTATCCCCTCTCTCTCTCTTTCCTTCTCTTTCTCTCTCTTTGTCTCTCCCTCTCAGACCTCACAATGTTCTACATATTTTGTCATTTTTCAGCTTTTAAAGCCAACTGTTCAGTTTAGCGTCAACGTTTAGCTTTTTAATGAAATTCATACTTCTTCAAACGATTTCCACTTTTTCTACTACTCTCACTACTTCAACTACTACAAACATTCACTGGCCAGTCGTTACCATGACAACAGATACACACCCAGATACTACAGGCAGGAATATGAACTTTAGTCTGTGTTCTCTCTTCTATTCTCTTGTTCTGGTCTGTCTGTCTGTCTTCTCTCGCTCCCCCTCTCTATCTCTCTTTTTTCCATCTGCCTCTTTCTCCCTCTCTATCTGTCTCTCTCTCTTTCTCTCTCTATCCCTCTCTCTCTATTTTTCTTTCACTCTCTCCATCCCTCCTTCTCCCTCCCTGTCTCTACCTCCCCCTCTCTTCCTTTCTCTCTCTCTCTCACTCTCTTTCCCTCTCTCTCTCTGTCTCTTTCTTTCCCTTTGCCTCTCTCTCCCTCTCTATCCTCTCTCTCTCTTTCTCTCTCTATACCTCTCTCTTTCCCTCTCTCTCTCTCCTCTTTCTCTCTCTTTGTCTCTCCCTCTCTCTCCTTTCTCTCTCTTTGTATTTCCCTCTCTCTCTCATCCTCCTCTCTCTCTCCCCCTCTCTCTCTCTCCATGTCCCTCTCTCTCTCTATTTCCTTCTTTCTCCATCCCTCCTCTCCCTCCCTCTCTCCCTCCTTCCCTCCCCCTCTCTCTCTCTCTCTCTCTCTCTCGCTCTCTCTATCTTTCTTTCCCTCTCTCTCTCTCCTTTCCTCTCTATCCCTCTCTTGTTTGTTCTATGCAATGGATATGGCTGATAATAAGTCTTTTTAGTCAATTTATTGAAACTTCCACTTTTGACAGTTTTACAGTTTAGCTTACCGCTTTTCTACAAATGTATTTCAAGAAATTATTTTATTATTATTATATTATATTAGTGGTGTTCTTCAACTTTTCAATGAAATTCATACTTATTGAACCAATTTCCACTTTTTCAACTATTCTTCTGCTTCAGCTAAAGACCTCACAATGTTCTACATATTTTGTCATTTTTCAACTTTTATAGCCAACAATTCAGTTTAGCGTCAACTTTGAACTTTTTAACGATTTCCACTTTTTCAACTATTCTCACTATTTCAACTTATTATGGATTTGAGCTATTCATCCAGTTAGTTATGAACAGTAGTCTATACAGATACTACAGGCAGTAATATGAACAGTAGTCTATACAGATACTACAGGCAGTAATATGAACAGTAGTCTATACAGATACTACAGGCAGTAATATGAACAGTAGTCTATACAGATACTACAGGCAGTAATATGAACAGTAGTCTATACAGATACTACAGGCAGTAATATGAACAGTAGTCTGTGGTCTTCCACTTCTCTCTGACTGTCTTCTCTCTCCGCCTCTCTATCTCTCTGTTTCTCTTTTCTTTCTCTCTCTCTCTCTCTCTCTTCTCTCTCCATCCCACATTCTCCCTCCCTCTCTCCCTGTCTCTCTCTTTTTCTCTCTCTCTCCTTCTCTCTCCATCCCTCCTTCTCCCTCCCTCTCTTACTTTCTTTAACTTATTGAACCAATTTCCACTTTTTCAACTATTCTTCAGCTTCAGCTAAAGACTTCACAATGTTCCACATATTTTGTCATTTTTCAGCTTTTAAAGCCAACAATTCAGTTTAGCGTCAACTTTGAACTTTTTAACGATTTCCACTTTTTCCAACTATTTTCACTACTTCAACTTCTTCTTACAGATTTAAGCTATTCATCCAGTTAGCTTTAGCAATTCAGCTATTCAGCATTCCCACGCATTTTCTGCAGGAAATGCATTTTCTTGTTATTTTATTATTCCCTCTTCCGTACGTTTTTTGGCTCTCTGTAACTTCTGCATACTTTCACCTATTTAAACCATTCAACTTTTCAAATGTTCACCTCTTTCAGCTAATGATGGGACTTCTTCAACTTTTTTTCTACTATTTATACTTTTTTAAATTTTAAGCTTTTTAACACTTTTTTTTAACATTAAAGTCAATGAGAGCAGGCTTCAACCACTTAAAATCTTCCTCTGCTTCAAAATGTATCTCCTCCTACATTCTTCCACCTACAGACGTGATTCAAACTTTAAACTGTTCACAAAATATTCAGCTATCCGGCTACTAACTTTCAGGTTGATACCTTTTACAGTTTTTGTGAAAAATCTGTTTAAGTTTAGATAATTATTTCAGGAAATTTTATCGATTAAACAGAGTGTGTGTATTGCGCGCTAGAGTGGATGACATCATAGCTAGAGGGTGAAGCTTCGAAAAAATTATCTTAGTCCCTTCTTCTCAAATTGCTCTCACGCCCACAATATCTACTTGGCATACACAATTTATACATCAAAACGTAGGTATTTTTGTCTAGTTTCAGAAACTCTGCTCTATTAAGCGATATGTCTTATACTTTGGGCTCAGCAAGCTTCCAAATGACAAGAGTATCAATTTCTTCCCCATCCGCAGCAATGGTAAAACATCTTTATTTTTCCCAGTGAAAGGCACAGCGAACCACTTTTTAAAATCGCTGATATGCCCACATTTTTACATTTATCCATATAAATTTTACACCGATACGTTCACAAAGGCCTTGTGTCTCTATCGGTCAAGTCGCTGTTTCGATAGCATGTACTGTTGTGGATTTATTAAGGATTGTTTGAAGGGTTCTCTCACACTGTCTCTCACTAATCAGGTGTGGGGATTAATGATCAAAGAGATGCTTTATAAATACTAAAGGAAAGATGTTTGTCTGTTCTGAAGATGGCGCAGTGGTTATGGCACATGGCTAGGGTGTGGGGGGCCCGGGTTCAAATCCCACTGTGGCATATCAATCAGTGTGTCCCTGGCTAAGGTGTTATTTGACTTTTCAACTACTCTCACTACTTAAACTTATTTTTACGGTTTTAAGCTATTCATCCAGTTTAGCTTTAGCAATTCAGCTATTCATGTTTTATTTTGCAAACACACACATGCACACACACAAACACACACACACACAGACACACAAACAGACACATAAACACACACACAAACACACACACACAAAGACAGACACACATGCAAACACACACACAAACACACACACACAACACACACACACACTACTCAAAAACACACACACACACACACACTCCCACCCCCACACACACACACACACAAAACACACACACACACACACACACACAACACGCTTGTTCGTCGTACACACCACACTCTTCTCTCTTCTCATCTCTTCTCTTCTGCCTCATTTCTTCTCTCTTTCTCTCCCTCTCTCTTTCCTCTCTTTCTTCTTGTTCAGCCCCATTCTTTTCACCTAATATATTTCACATCTCATCTCAGTTAGATTGATGCTTTTTCGTTCTATGCAGTATATATCTGATAATAATGAAAATATTTCTTCTGCTCTCAGTGTCTGAAGTGCTGGCGTGTACTACAGGAGACATATTAAGAGCAGGTGCTATCGTTATCAGATCAAAGAGATGTTTATAAACATTGCCCAGGCCCTTAGTAACCATGACAACACTTTCACAGACAGTCTACTGATTACTCCAGGCTTGCTGTAGGAGTCAACTAACTAGACTAACTATGATCATCAGTCTATATCATTTGCGTTCCACTTCTGTCTGTCTGTCTGAAAATCTGGGGAAAATCTGCTCAATTTTGTGATACGCCTTTTACTTTTCGCTGGTTGAGCTTCCAAATGACAAGATCTCCATATCGTTCTCCATTGGCTCCAATGTTGAAACACCTGGATATTTCCCAGCGAAACACTGAACGAACCACTTTTTGAAATCACTGATATGACCACATTTTTACGTTTATCCATATAAATTTTATACCGATACGTTCACAAAGACCTTGTGGTGCTCAGGATAACGTCATTTGACTGATAGCAGTTATGGTTTTGCCACTGTGAGGCTTTGTTTGAGAGCTCGCTCTCAGGGACTCTGAATAGCTGAAGCACAGCACAGCTGATAGATTCAGCAGGTGTTGCTCATCAACTTGATTACAGATCAAAGCAAGTTGTTAAACATATCCACTGGCCATTCGTTACCATGACAACACTTTCACAGACACACCCAGATACTACAGGCTACAGGCTTCCTTCCATCTCTCTCTTTCCCTCTCTCTCTCTCTCTGTCTCTTTTTCTTTACCTCTGCCTCTCTCTCTATCTCTTTCTCTCTCTCTTTTTCTCTCTCTCTCCTTCTCTCTTCATCCCTCCTTCTCCATCCCTCTCTTCCCCCCTCTCTTCCTTTCGCTCTCCATCTCTTTATTTCCCTCTCTATCCCTCTCTTTCTCTCTTTCTCTCTATCCCCCTCTCTCTCTCTTTCCTTATTTTTCTCTCTCTTTGTCTCTCCCTCTCAGACCTCACAATATTCTACATATTTTGTCATTTTCCAGCTTTTAAAGCCAACTGTTCAGTTTAGCGTCAACGTTTAGCTTTTTAATGAAATTCATACTTCTTAAAACGATTTCCACTTTTTCTACTACTCTCACTACTTCAACTACTACAAACATTAACTGGCCAGTCGTTACCATGACAACAGATACACACCCAGATACTACAGGCAGGAATATGAACTTCAGTCTGTCTTCTCTCTTCTATTCTCTTGTTCTGGTCTGTCTGTCTGTCTTCTCTCGCTCCCCCTCTCTATCTCTCTTTTTCCATCTGCCTCTCTCTTCCTCTCTATCTGTCTCTCTCTCTCTTTCTCTCTCTATCCCTCTCTCTCTTTTTCTTTCACTCTCTCCATCCCTCCTTCTCCCTCCCTGTCTCTACCTCCCCCTCTCTTCCTTTCTCTCTCTCTCCTCTCTTTCCCTCTCTCTCTGTCTCTTTCTTTCCCTTTGCCTCTCTCTCCCTCTCTATCCTCTCTCTCTCTTTGTCTCTCTGTACCTCTCTCTTTCCCTCTCTCTCTCCTCTTTCTCTCTCTTTGTCTCTCCCTCTCTCTCCTTTCTCTCTCTTTGTATTTCCCCCCTCTCTCTCATCCCCCTCTCTCTCTCCCCTCTCTCTCATCCCCCTCTCTCTCTCTCCCTGTCCCTCTCTCTCTTATTTCCTTCTTTCTCCATCCCTCCTCTCCCTCCCTCTCCCTCCTTCCCTCCCCCTCTCTCTTCTCTCTCTCTCTCTGTCTCTCTATCTCTCTATCTTTCTTTCCCTCTCTCTCTCTCCTTTCCTCTCTATCCCTCTCTTGTTTGTTCTACGCAATGGATATGGCTGATAATAAGTCTTTTAGCAATTTTGAAACTTCCACTTTTGACAGTTTTCACAGTTTAGCTTACTGCTTTTCTACAAATGTATTTCAAGAAATTATTTTATTATTATATATTATATTAGTGGTGTTCTTCAACTTTTCAATGAAATTCATACTTATTGAACCAATTTCCACTTTTTCAACTATTCTTCTGCTTCAGCTAAAGACCTCCACAATGTTCTACATATTTTGTCATTTTTTCAACTTTTATAGCCAACAATTCAGTTTTAGCGTCAACTGTTTAACGATTTCCACTTTTTCAACTATTCTCACTATTTCAACTTATTATGGATTTGAGCTATTCATCCAGTTAGTTATGAACAGTAGTCTATACAGATACTACAGGCAGTAATATGAACAGTAGTCTATACAGATACTACAGGCAGTAATATGAACAGTAGTCTATACAGAACAGTAGTCTATACAGATACTACAGGCAGTAATATGAACAGTAGTCTATACAGATACTACAGGCAGTAATATGAACAGTAGTCTATACAGATACTACAGGCAGTAATATCAACAGTAGTCTATACAGATACTACAGGCAGTAATATCAACAGTAGTCTCTACAGATACTACAGGCAGTAATATGAACAGTAGTCTATACAGATACTACAGGCAGTAATATGAACAGTAGTCTATACAGATACTACAGGCAGTAATATGAACAGTAGTCTCTACAGATACTACAGGCAGTAATATGAACAGTAGTCTATACAGATAACAGGCAGTAATATGAACAGTAGTCTATACAGATACTACAGGCAGTAATATGAACAGCAGTCTGTGGTCTTCCACTTCTCTCTGACTGTCTTCTCTCTCCGCCTCTCTATCTCTCTGTTTCTCTTTTCTTTCTCTCTCTCCCTGTCTCTCTCTCTTTTTCTCTCTCTCTCCTTCTCTCTCCATCCCACATTCTCCCTACCTCTCTCCCTGTCTCTCTCTCTCTTTTTCTCTCTCTCTCCTTCTCTCTCCATCCCTCCTTCTCCCTCCCTCTCTTACTTTCTTTAACTTATTGAACCAATTTCCACTTTTTCAACTATTCTTCTGCTTCAGCTAAAGACTTCACAATGTTCCACATATTTTGTCATTTTTCAGCTTTTAAAGCCAACAATTCAGTTTAGCGTCAACTTTGAACTTTTTAACGATTTCCACTTTTCCAACTATTTTCACTACTTCAACTTCTTCTTACAGATTTAAGCTATTCATCCAGTTAGCTTTAGCAATTCAGCTTTTCAGCATTCCCACGCATTTTCTGCAGGAAATGCATTTTTGGGGGAATGCTGTTCTACAGCATTCCACCTATTGTTATTCGGTTCTTTATTGGGGGAATGCTGTTCTACAGCATTCCACCTATTGTTATTCGGTTCTTTATTGGGGGAATGCTGTTCTACAGCATTCCACCTATTGTTATTCGGTTCTTTATTGGGGGAATGCTGTTCTACTACTATTCCACCTATTGTTATTCGGTTTTATTTATTAGTGGGAATGCTGTTCTACAGCATTCCAACTATTGTTGTTTCTGTCGGCCATTTTCTTTATTTTTGGGGGAATGCTGTTCTACAGCATTCCACCTATTGTTATTGGGGGAATGCTGTTCTACAGCATTCCACCTATTGTTATCCTGTTCTTTATTTTTTGGGGAATGCTGTTTTACAGCATTCCACCTATTATTATCCTGTTCTTTATTTTTGGGGGAATGCTGTTTTACAGCATTCCACCTAATATTTCTGTCGGCCATTTTTCTTTATTTTTGGGGAATGCTGTTCTACAGCATTCCACCTATATTTGTCGGTTCTTTATTTTTAACTTTAATTTTATTATTCCGTGCGTTTTTGGCTCTCTGTAACTTCTGCATACTTTCACCTATTTAAACCATTCCAACTTTTCAAATGTTCAGCTCTTTCAGCTAATGATGGGACTTCTTCAACTTTTTTTACTACATTTATACTTTTTAAAATTTTAAGCTTTTTATCACTTTTTTTAACATTAAAGTCAATGAGAGCAGGGTTCAACTCCTTAAAATCTTCTTCTGCTTCAAAATGTATCTCCTCCTACATTCTTCCACCTACAGACGTGATTCAAACTTTAAACTGTTAAAAATATTCAGGTATTCGGGGTTGTGCTCAGTGTTTTGATATCTTTTACAGTTTTGTGAAAAATCTGTTTAAGTTTAGTGATTATTTCAGGAAATTTTATCGATTAAACAGGGTGTGTATTGCGTTTGCTAGAGTGGATGACATCACAGCTAGAGGGTGAAGCTTGAAAAATTATCTTAGTTCCTTGTCTGTAAACTGCTCTCCCCCCACAATATCTATACTTGTTACACAATTTATACATCAAAACGTAGGTATTTTTTTCTAGTTTCAGAAAATCTGCTCAGTCATGTGATACGTCTCATAGTTTTGGCTCAGCGAAGCTTCCAAATGGCGAGATAAACAAATTTCTGTCCATCCGCGCCAATGATAAAGGTCCCTTATTTCTTTCCAGCGAAAGGCAGAACGAACCACTTTTTAAAATCGCGGGCCACGCCATTTTTATGTTTATCCATATAAATTTTATACCCGATCGTTCACAAAGGCCGTGTGCCTCTAGCGGTCAAGTGCGCTGTTTCGATAGCATTTACTGTTGTGGATTTATTAAGGCTTGTTTGAAGGGTTCTCTCACACTGTCTCTCACTCATTAGGTGTGGCGTTTAATGATCAAAGGGATGCTTTATATAAATAACGAAGGACCATTGCTTTGCGCGGG
>NC_053126.1:33514530-33550401 GCF_010015445.1 Perca fluviatilis | reverse complement strand
CGAGAGAGAGAGACAGAGGAGAAGGATGGAGGACGAGAGGAAACCAGGAGAGAGAGAGAAAGAAAAGAGAAACAGAGAGATAGAGGAGGAGAGAGAGGAAAAGAGAGAGGCAGAGGCACAGAGGAAAGCACAGATGGAGGAGGCCCAGGACCCATAGAAGGAGGACCACTGAGCCCAGGACCCCAGGCCCAGCATAGGACCCACAGGAATCCAAGGAATGAAATGGAGGGACCACATGGACCCCGACCACACAAATGGACGGATCCCGGAACGAGGTGGATAAATGGCCAGACACAGGAAGACCACAGCCAATGGAGGAACGGACATGGACACAAGGACACAACTGAATCCCAGGACACACACAGATGGCACCAAGGACAGACAGCATGGAGGAAAGAAGGAATGGAACGGACAGAAAGGAGACACACGGAATCCGGAAATAGAACCAAAGACAAACACCGAGCACACCACAGGAATGACCACAAGAATGGAGGAGATACACATGCAGAAGAATCCCGACCACACAGCCGAACAGCACAGAGAGACAAAGAAAATGGACAGGAACAACACACAAAGAACAGACCGACCCAGAAAATGGCCAAGGAATGGACATGAACTACACACACACAGAAAAATGGATCACGAAAGGAAATGACAAAATATGGAATACAGGAAGGAAGAAGGAAAAGACACAAGAGACAGAGGAGAGGGACAGAGAGAGAGAGAGAGAAAGAAAGACACACAGGAGAGAGAAGAAGGACCAAGGAAAAATGACAAATATGAAATGACAGGAGTCTGAATAGCTGAAGAATAGAAAAAAGACACAAGAGACACAAGAGACATGGAGAGAGAAGGAGAGAGAGAAAAGAGGAAAGAGACAGGAGAGATGGAGGAGAAATGGATGGAGAGAGAAGGAGAGAGAGAGAGAGAGGGAGGGAGAGGGGGATGGAGAGAGGGGACAGAGAGAGGAAATAGAGAGGAAACAGGAGAGAGAGAGAGAGAGAGGAAAGAAAAGAGGAAACAGAGAGACGTGGATGGAGAGAGAGAAAAGAGAGAGGGAGGAGAAGAGGGATGGAGAGAAGGAGAGAGAGAGAAAAAGAGAGAGAAGGTGGATGGAGAGAGGAGAGAGAGAGGAAGAGAGGAAGAGAGAAGAGGATGGAGAGTGGACAGAGAGAGGTGGAGAGAAGGAGAATGGAGAGAGAGAAGAGAGAGAGGAAAAGAGAGAAAGAGACAGGAGAGGGGAGAGAGGAGGAGAGAGAAGGAGAGAGAGAGAGAGAGAGAGGGGGAGAAGGAAGGAGGGAGAGAGGAGAGAGAGAGAAAGAGAGGAGAGACAGGTGAGAGAGAGGAGAGAAAGAGAGAGAGGAGGGAGAGAGAGATAGAGAGGAGAAGCGGATGGAGAGAGAAGGAGAGAGAGGAAAAGAGGAGAGAGAGAGAGACAGAGAGGAGAGAGGGAGAGAGAGACAGAGAGACAGGAGAGAAAGAGAAAGAGAGTGTCAGGGAGGAGAAGGTGGAGGGAGAGAGAAGGAGAGAGAGAGAGAGAGAGAGAGGGAGGGAGGGACGCAGGAGGGAGAGAGAGGGAGGGGAGAAGGAATGGAGAGAGAGAGGAGAGAGGAGAGAGAGAGAGGGAGAGAGAGATGGATGAGAGAGAGGAGAGAGAGAGGGAGGACAGAGAGAAGGAGAACGAGAGAAGGAGAGAGAAAAGAGAAAGAGACAGGAGAGAGGGAGGAGAGACGGAGGAGAGAGAGGAGACAGAGAGGAGGAGAGGAGAGGAGGGAGGGAGGACAGAGAGAAAATGAGAGAGGAAAGAGGAGAGAGAGAGAGAGAGAGGACAGAGCACAGGAGAGAGAGAGAGCCGGAGAGGAGAGAGGGACAGGAGAGGAGAGAGAGAGAGAGACAGAGAGAGAGACAAGAGACAGGAGAGAGAGAGAGACACGGAGGAGGAGAGACGAGACACAGAGTGGAGGAAACGGAGAGAGAGAGAGAGAAAGAGAGAGAGACAAACAGGAGGACACAGAGGAGGAGAGAGAGAGACAAGGAGGAGAGAGAGAGAGACACAGAAGGAGAGAGAGACAGGAGGACAGGAGAGGGACAGAGAGAGAAAGGGGGACAGAGAAGGAGAAGGAGAGACGAGAGAGAGAGAGAGGAAAGACAGAGTGAGGCCCAGGAGCCCAGGACTCACACACACGCCTGTAGCCTGTATAGGACGACCACAGCACAGCACCCAGGACAGCACAAGGACAGCAGCACACTGGGACCACTGAAACCCAGCGTACAGACACACAGACCAACACACACAAGGACAGACGAAGGAACACATGGAGGCCCTGGAGAACACAAATGACGGGAAGCCATGAGCATCACACAGGAACGGATCACGAGGTGGATAACACAGAGATGAGCCATAGGAAGTGACCACAGCAATGGAGAACGGAGGGTTCCAATCCCACATGGACACACAAACCGGAGCACGACGACACACAAGGACAAGGACGACAAATGTGAGAGACAGAACGGACATACGAGGAGGAACAAGAGACCGGAGACCACACCAACAGAACAAACTGAGCACACCACAGAAACGGTCACACGAAGTGGAATGGAGGAGAGGCAAAGAGCACACAGCCCACACAAAAAAATAGTAGAAAAAAATAGAAAGAAACACATATGGAAAGAGAGGGAAGTAGAAAGGAATGGAAGAAGGAAGAGAGAGAAAGCAGAAGAGGGAGGAAAGATGGCAGGAAGAAGGTAAAGAAATGGCATAGAAGGAATATTAGCCCACAATAAGAATAGTATATAAACAGGGATGGGTGAAATATATGAGGAATAAATATGGATGGTAGTGGAAACATGGTAGTGGACGGCAAAATACCCAACACAAATAGAATGAAGAAATGGAAAGGATAAATATATAGTGAAGGGTTAATGGAATGAAGAGAAGGTAGTGGAATGGAGTAGATGAATTGATGTAGTGGAATGGATAAAGAATTGGAAGGAGGTAATAAATAAATGGAAAGGGGCAGTGGATGGAAGGGTAGGAAGGAGATGGAAGTGGAAGGTGAAGGGGATAAGGACACGTGGAAGGAAAATATATTTTAGGCTTTTTAATATTAAAGCAATCTAGGATACGCATTACCTAAATGGCATTTTAAACTATAAACTGGAGCAATGGATTGATATGTGTATATGGTCCTCCTTCCCGACATTTGTAAACACGTCAACTTGACCTTTTCAATGTAATTGCGGTGATACGTGACGCCACGAACGCGCATCACAGAACAGAGCAAGGCGAAGCATTTGTGCTTATAAAACTTCAACTTTTTTATTTATTTTTGAAATGACTGATCGTTTCGCTAGATAAGACCCTTATTCATCATCTGGTATCTTTAAAGCCCTTTGAAGCTGCACTGAAACCGTCATTTGGACCTTGAACCGTTTGGGTCCCATTGGAGTCCATTATATGGGGAAAAATCCTGGAATGTTTTCATCAAAAACCTTAATTTCTTTTTGATTGAAGAAAGAAAGACATGGACATCTTGGATGACATGGGGGTGAGTAAATTATCAGCAAAAGTTTTTTTTAAAGTGAACTAATCCTTTAAGAACTGCATACTTTACAGCTAAGAAATCATTTATCATTAGATCTGTTTTTGACAGCACGTTTTGTTCATTTCTGTGCATTTTGCTCAAGCACTGATCAAACTTTTGAAACTTTGTCCATTTTTTGCTGCAGAGGGGATCCTGCCAGTCCAAAGTGAACTCCTGATGGACATTGAAGTACTCCTGCAGAGCTTGTATCTTCGACACCATGCGCATTAGAAACTCCACTGAGTGCTTTCCTTCACCAAGGCAGGACCCAGTGACTCATTACTGTTGATCGGTCAGGGGCAGGTCATTTTTTGTTTCATGTTTATTCATTCCTCCATGGATTACCAGCCATATATATGGACACATGCTGTATTCTCAAGATCTATGCTGTTTGGTAGGAATAGAGAAAATGATATGTTTAGTCTGTTTTCAAATGGTATGTCAAAATTTCTCATTGTTTATCAGTAATATTCACTACCTTGGTTATATATGGGCATCTTTAGATTTTTCTATATTTAGCGGTTGCAAATGTAAAATGTACGGTAAACTATTTATGTTCCTCATATTGTACTGTATTTTTAGCGGTAAAATACCGGCAGCTGTGGTTGCCAGGAATTTACCGTAAAATGTATCTGGTCAAAATAAAATGCTGTAATTTGTTATACAATTTCACTGTGTTTTTTACTGTCAAAGGTTTTAATAAGGTTTAACATATTTCTGTTATTTTTACAGTTATTTACCATAATAGAATCTATCCTATTACTGTTAAATTAACAACAAATCACTGTATATATTATTATATTATAACTTTTTTTTTACAGTAAATATCCGTAAAAAGCTATGGAAAGTTGCATTTTTTTTACATAAAATTACTGTATAATTGACAAATATATTTGTTTTTTTCTACCATGATTTTGGTAAAAAAATACGTTTTCTACTGTAAAATTTAGGGTTACAAAACCAGTATACCGTATTGTCTTTTACAGATTCCACATTTTTTTCACGGTATATTCCTGGCAACCACAGCTGCCGGTATTTTACCGTAAATTTGACAGTTTTTTTTTAACAGTGTAGCAGTTCTTAAAGAATGTTGTATAACTGTTTACCACTTGGTGTCTTCAAGCCGTGGCTGCTAGGTAACCATACTGTGTACAAAAAAATAGGTACTAACCTATGGTACTAACTAACAAACTAACGGTTGTATGCTTGAAGACAGAAGCGCAGCTGTAGTATCCATTTTCCGCTAGAAATTCAATTGTTATAAACTTTAGAGACAAAACTTTCCTAATATGCCAGTTTCTGCAGTCATGGAAGATGAACGTCCGCCATGATTTCGGTGCACGCGAGCAACGCTTTTTTTGTTATTACGTCACAGGGTGTGAATAGCTCAGCTGTGTGGCCGAGGCTATTCATACCGGGGGTGCAAATAGACACTCCGTTATTTTAATCAGTTAACTTAAAACAGGTATATGAAAATATTTGTTATAGTGTTTAACATGTTTTAGTGTAATTTTCTACCACCATAAAAAAATCAAGTCCAGGCACTCCGGGTCGGTTACAAAAAGTGATAAAAAGACCTTTATTAAATTGGGCAAGACATTAAAGCGCCCATATTATGCTCATTTTCAGGTTAATAATTGTATTTTAAGGTTGTTAAATTTATTTAACAACCTTAAAATACAATTATTTATTTAAATTTAACTATCTTTCAAAAAACACCATATTTTTGTTGTACTGCACAGCTCTCTCTCTCACTGCTGCAGCTCCTCTTTTCACCTGGTCTCTGTTTTAGCTACAGAGTGAGACCTCTTTTCTTCTGTACTATCTTTGATTGCACTCGCACATGCGCAGTAGCTCAGATGTAGATCATGTCAGCTAGCTAGCTCCATAGACAGTAAAAGAAAGGCTGTTTCTCCAACTTCGGTCAGTTACAAGGCAGGATTAGCTGGGAGACTTCTTCTAAACGACGGCGCAGATGTAAGTAGTTCTTTTGTAGATTATGGTGAACTTGTGTGTGTTGTAGCAGTGCTTTGCCATTGAGAATGAGGTAGCATGCTAGCATTAGCATGCTAGCGCTAGCATGCTAACGGTTGCGGTTAGCCAGCTCCTTTCGGCTAGTGACATAAAAAGCCATGCAGATTTTGAACAGCTCACCTGGAGACTGAAGGCAGGACACATTCAGAAACCGTATCTCACTCAAAACAGCATGGATGTTTTTTTTTTCAAAGTCTGTATGTGTGTGGAAGTACCAGAGACACAAAATAACACCCCAAATCCCAGAAAAAGTGTTTTTTTCATAATATGGGCACTTGAAAAATACACCACCGTGTGTCGGCTTGAGCCTTCCTCAGGGTGTAGTGACACAAAGGGAACATCAGAGTGATTCTAGCTTGCAGGTGTCTATAGGTGAGAGCATGATATGCTCACCCTGGCCTCCAAGGGCATAACACCACAAACCCAATACACAACACATGGTACAAAATGCAGCACTTAGGCCCCCCATCTTCAATCAAGCAAAATGCAGAGTACAGTCAGCAAAACATGGCAACATATACTTTAGTGTTTTTAGAAACATAAAGAGGATGGATGAATTACAAAAAAATTGTTAAACATGAATTTAAGTGTTTCTTATGAATCGTTGCTGCTTTCTGATTAATTCGGCATACCTTTATTTAAAGAACACTTTTAACAGAATCATAAAGTGCTTTACATAAAAACATACAAGATAATACATATTAAAAACTAAGTAACACAAAACAAAGGGAAGTACAAGTAAAAAAGTAATTCAGACAGTTTAACTGCTGTACTTCCCCAGATGTTGTCTTTATAATCTTTATTTTGTTTGTCAAAGAGGACACTATGCTGCGAGAACTAATGGATTGATACCCACATTGTTGTGTAACAGTATGAACAGAGATTGACGTCTGAGAGAATCTATTGATTGCATTAAACAAAAGTAATTTCATTGGTTGGCTTTGGTTGTGGAAATTTCAGATTCTGTGTGAAAAGGAGGATAGAGATAGATGGGCTCGAATGTTTATATTGACGTGATTTATTTGCACAAATTATTCATGTTTGGTCTGTAGGGTTAGGTACCTTTCGCATCTGAACCAATATTGAAATTCGGTTCCGGTACCCAACAGTACCTTTTTCGGTACTTTCCCTCTATAATTACAAAAAACCTATTTATCATATTTACTTAGAACATTATGTTATTTAGTTAGAATATTTTACACCCTAAAGAAATTAAACAAAAATTTATTTGTATATTTTTCTTTTTTAGCCTGTTTTATTTCCATCATGACCATTTTTAATTACTCTTTAATGTTTTATGTAAAGCACTTTGAATTGCCTTGTTGCTGAAAGGTGCTGTAGAAATAAAGTTGCCTTGCCTTACAACCTCAGTCTGTCAGTCAGTCCCCAGTGCATAGTAACCACTGTTGTGCCTGCTTGTCTCAGAGGAAGTGTAACGTCAACAGCACCGCGACCGCTTTCGGCTCGCCATTAATATCATCTCACAGTGAATAGTGTCTGCGTGAAGTTTTGAAAACTGTAACCACACTTGGAAACGCTTTACCGGCATTTCCGTGACTCACTGTGACTTCAACAAAACTGCAGAGTCAACGTAGTTTGCTCTGTGTGTGTGTGTGTGTGTGTGTAGCTGTGTGTGTGTGTGTGTGTGTGTCTTTCGCTCTCTGTCAATATGCAGAGAAGACAGATAAGCTTGCGCTCACTCACTCTCACGTACTGAAATTTGGTACAGTTTGATTTAAAGTGAATCGGTCCTCAGTAGTACAGATGTAACTCGGTCGGTACCCAAAAGGTACCAAGTTCGGTACCCAACCCGATTGGTCTGTAGTGTGTGTGATGTTGAACAGACTGAACTTTGATTTCAGCAGCTGATCTTCAGTCAGTGTTTCTGTCCACAGGAGAGACTCTCAGTCCTGCAGAGGACACAGAGACACTGATGAACCAGAGCAGACCCCAAAGCTGGGATAAAGAGGTTGAGTGAATGTGGTGTTGAATGTGTGGAGGTGGATCAGTGAGTCAGAGGAGACTGTGTAGAAGGACAGCGTGCCAGCAGGACAGTCCACATACACTGCTACTCTGTTAGAGACAGAGGAGGGAGTGAGGGCTGTTACTCTGTTATTGTGCCAGACAGAGTAACCATCATCAGAGCACCTCAGACTCCAGGACTGATCATTCCCTCCAAACCTACAGTCTTCACTATTTCCTCTCCTTCTCATTCCTCTGTAACTCACTGATATAGAAACCCTTCCTCTCCTCTCAACCTCCCAGTAACAGCGACCAGTCAGACCATTTCTACACAGCAGCTGAGGCCAGCAGTCAAACCTGTCTGGATGATCAGGATATGACTGATCCTCTCCCACATTTGTCACCTTCCTGTTGTTGTCAGACAGTTTGAGTTTTCTGTGTACTGTGTTTGTGTCCAGTTCCAGTTCACAGACATCTGATGGAGAGAACAAGACAATACAGCTGCAGGTTATCATCTGTGTATTTATTAAGAACTTTAATGACAATTACTGAAAGAAAATCATTTAAACTTTAATTTCATATTCAGCTGAATGACGTTGAACAAACTTTAACTTCAACAATCCAGTTATAACAATTAATTCAGTTTATAAATACATCTGATGGTGATTTACAGATTTACAGGGGTCCGTTCCAGGAAGGAGGTTTAACAAACTCTGAGTCTAACCCTGATGTCTGAGTTGATTTACCCTGAGATGGGAAACTCTGAGTTTTCGGTTCCAGAACAGCTGATTTGAGTTGGTTCAATCAACTCGGAGTAGGGTCACTCAGGGTTACGCGCGTGCACCACCACTATAAAAAGGCAGCATGAATGGAGCCATAATTCTACGATTCACCATGGTAACAACCACAAACAAACGGGTCGTCGGAAATACTCATGCGCACAAACAGCAAGTTTGAACATGCATTTCGTTAAAAAAGCAAGACAGCGGCTGATGCTGCAAAAGAGAGAGAATTGGTGTGGGAGAAAATTGCTGCTTGAGTCAATGTGTAAGCATTAACAGTGTATTAATTTAATATTTAATCACAGTTAACTTATAATATTACTGGTGAAAACTGGAATTGTATTACACCTATAATTTCATTTAGGTGCAATCCTGCGGGCGAAAAGTAAACTATAGGCTACTAATCCCATTCTGAGGCTGCAGCACCATGATCATTAACAGAACTATAATGTATAATCATTTATTTCTTTTTAATGGCTCTCACTGGTTTAAACCAGTGAGAGCAAGAGAAATAAATAAATTGTGTCCAGGGAACACTACAAAAACGTTTAAAAAACGTTTCAGAGCGAGTCACAATTTTCTGACGGCTCTACATACAGTGGCTTTACTATTACAGTATGATCCGCTACACTGTTATAAAGAAAACTGCCGTTTGCAAAAAACGTAATGAGACACAAAGAATCTGCTTGGATGTTAAAGCCTGTCCACGATGGTTGATTTTAGTGATATGAGGACGGATAAGGTATCTACATATCTGATGGACTATGATAAAAAATACCTCTCAAATCGGTTATGTGGAAATGAAAATACATCTGTAGTCAGGACTCAATACCGACGTAAACTCTCTGTGAATTAATACAGCTTTTTCATCAACGGGATCGTCAACAAAAGGACATGACATGTTTGAGAAAAAAACGTTTTATAATCTGCCTACATTTTTTTATTCATGCAGATAACAAACTGCATTAAAATGCGCCTGATACAGACTGAATGAATGAATGAGGAAATGAGAGAATGAGAGAAACAGGTTTTCTTCAAGGTTTCTTGACCAGGTTAGGTTCACAAACTCAGTTACCATAGTAACTGACTCTGAGGTTAAGTTACCTCTCTTTCTGAAACGGAAAAACCCAGAGTTTCCCTCATCTCAGGGTTAAACAACTCAGAGTTTTCACTAAACCTGCTTTCTGTAACGGACCCCAGCTGTGTAGACTGAAAACACACAATCACAACAATGTTTTATTATTAAGATTCTGTCTCTCAGCCTGTTTTCCATTTCCACCTGATCACCTGCAGCTGGCTCTAAAACCATGTGTACGCTGGTCTGAAGTCAGTGTGACGTGCACACCTTCTGTTTATAGAAATACCAGTTTGTGTGAAAGTATTTGTGCATATACAGTACAGGCCAAAAGTTTGGACACATCTTCTCATTCAATGCGTTTCCTTTTTATTTTCATGACTATTTACATTGTAGATTCTCAGTGAAGGCATCAAAACTATGAATGAACACATGGAATTATGTACTTAACAAAAAAGTGTGAAATAACTGAAAACATGTCTTATATTTTAGATTCTTCAAAGAAGCCACCCTTTGCTTTTTTATTAAGAAAGGGAAAACATTCCACTAATTAACCCTGACAAAGCACACCTGTGAAGTGAAAACCATTTCAGGTGACTACCCCATGAAGCGCATTGAGAGAACACCAAGGGTTTGCAGAGTTATCAAAAAAAGCAAAGGGTGGTTTATGTTTTCAGTTATTTCACACTTTTTTGTTAAGTACATAATTCCATATGTGTTCATTCATAGTTTTGATGCCTTCATTGAGAATCTACAATGTAATTAGTCATGAAAATAAAGAAACATATTGAATGAGAAGGTGTGTCCAAACTTTTGGCCTGTACTTTTGGGTGTGTCTTACATCTGGTCCCAGGTGTCCATTCTGGGAGGAACTGGATGGTAAATCCACCTCAACTCACTTAATTCTACATATTTATGATATCAACTACACTGGAAAAAATTATAAACGCAGCACTTTTGTTTTTGCCCTCATTTTTCATGAGCTGAGCTCAAAGATCTAAGACTTTTTCTATGTACACAAAAGGCTTATTTCTTTCAAATATTGTTCACAAATCTGTCTAAATCTGTGTTAGTGAGCAATTCTCCTTTGTCGAGATAATCCATCCACCTCACAGGTGTGGCATATCAAGATGCTGATTAGACAGCAGGATTATTGCACAGGTGTGCCTTAGGCTGGACACAATAAAAAGCCAGTCTAAAATGTGCAGTTTTATCACACAGCACAATGCCACAGTCGCAAGTTTTGAGAGAGTGTGCAATTGGCATGCTGACTGCAGGAATGTCCACCAGAGCTGTTGCCCATGAATTGAATGTTAATTTCTCTACCATAAGCCGTCTCCAAAGGCATTTCAGAGAATTTGGCAGTATTCAACCAGCCTCACAACCGCAGACCACGTGTAACCACACCAGCCCAGGAGATCCACATCCAGCATCTTCACCGCCAAGATTGTTTGAGACCAGCCACCAGACAGCTGCTGCAACAATCGGTTTGCATAACCAAAGAATTTCTACACAAACTGTCAGAAACCGTCTCAGGGAAGCTCAATGCATGCTTGTCGTCCTCATCGGTGTCTCGACCTGACTGCCGTTCGTTGTCGTAACTGACTTGAGTGGTCAAATGCTCACATTCGGTGGCGTCTGGCACTTTGGAGAGGTGTTCTCTTCAAGGATGAATCCCGGTTTACACTGTACAGGGCAGATGGCAGACAGCATGTATGGCGTCATGGGGGTGAGCAGTTTGCTGATGCACAGGGGAGACACTTTGTTTCTCTCACTATAGCCGCTTTCTGACCAAGTAGTTACAGGAACGTAGTTATAGGAAAAGTCTACTTCTAAGCAGATCTACTAACTACTCTCCCCCAAAACCGTTTTTTCCATTTGCATTCACACTGGCCAAGTGGCCTTAGGGACTGGTAGGAGGGGTAAGGGAGTAACGCAAGCACGGCAACAGTCTTCATAGCGTTAAAATCAGAAAACAAATACACCAAAAAAAGAATGAACTAAATACTAAATCTAATGTATTTAGCATATTTGTCATAATTTAAACAAGTCTCCGGAAGAGAAACGGCTATCTCTCTCTCACCCGCCTCTGCCTGCTGCGCTGTGGACGTACGTGTGTGTATGTGTGTGTGTGTGACGGCCCAGTCAGCGAGGTCGTCAAGCCCGCAGGGCACACTTGTGGAGTTTAACTCCGAAAAGACAGTTAACCACAAGTCCCCGTTAATCTTATGATGGACATGTGTTGTGATATTTAAACCAACGAACCGTCAACGTCAACGGCGAAATAAAAGCCTGTTATTTATGAGACCGGTCTGAGAGACCTCCAGCTTACAGCGGGGTCTCCTCGGCATGACTGTCCGAGCGACGAGCTAGCGGCCGGGTCAGGTGCCTGCTGGCTGTCACCTCACTTCATGGAGCCTCTCAGCTCCGAAGACTTTGAAGCTAATTGTCAATTCTGCATCAATTTTCACAAGACTTCCTATATTCGAAATCTAAACAGTTCATTTCTCGCCTAAAACGTTGTCAGAAGTGAATTAGATGAATAAGATGGCGAAAACCTTTAAAATTGTCCCATTGTTGGTCTGTCTGTACGGGAAACCCGACCCTCGTTGACAGGGCCGGATTGGGACTCATTTTCAGCCCTGGAGTTTCATGCCTTAGACCGGCCCACTTTAGTTCACGACTGACTATATTAAAATAATGTAATTAAAAATATAAGTCTGCAATAGGCGCACTGTTCTCTACAGCCTTGTAATTCATTGTATTTTTGAAAAATATCATTTCCAAATTGGAAATGATGATACATTATATTCACTATTGTTTGATTAAAAACATAATGGGTCACTAGTAACACTTGGGCATATAACGTTGTTATATTGTAACTAATGTGATCACTGCAAAAAAAAAAAATGCTTTTCTTACTTAGTATTTTTGTCTCGTTTCCAGTCCAAATATCTAAAAAAATATCTTACATCAAGATGCATTTACTAAACAAGTATGAAAAAACACCTCAAAATTAAGTGATTTTTTGCTTAAAACAAGCTACATTATCTGCCAATGGGGTAAGAAAAATAATTGTTTTAGATTTAGCTTGTTTTATGAAACGACAAAAAAACAAAATCACTTAATTTCTTTTTTTTTTTTTTTTAAGAAAACAAGACAATTTCTTATGCCATTTCACTTGTCTAGTAAATGTATCTTGAATTAAGAATATTTAGATATTTGAACTGGAAACAAGTAAGATACTAAGTAAGAAATTTTTTTTCAGTGATAATGTTTGCTTATTCACACACTATGGTACAACAGCAGCTTACCTGTGTCTTTCACAGTGAGAGCATGGCCCTGTTTCTGACACTAAATGACATTTTTTACATTTATTTCTCACCACAAATATCCCCTTTTTACAAAGCTTTCAAATCAAGTCAAGTCAGTTTTATTAATGTATTGCTGAATCATCAGGTATCATTAATTATCTCAGGGCATTTTTCATTGAGCAGCGCTCTTCATTACTATTAGTTATTCTGAATGACAATCCTACCTGCCCATTCTGGTGTGTTGGGCTCATGATTGGAGCTTGGTAACGTTACCGGGCCTTGCTCTTCACTGTTAGCCGCAAACCGGACTAGACCGGCTGCTGCTGAAGAGCTACAAGAAAAAGTTTGATACATGAACGGTGGTTTGCAGACAACGTTGTTTTGCACGGTCGCTAGCATCTCGCACTGCTCTTAACTACCTTAACGTTAGCTTACTTACCGGCCTCGTCGTCTTCATTTGTTTTTTTGAGGAAAATGTGCTAAGTTTAGAACATTTGGCCGCGTCAGTTTCCAAAGCTTTCTTCTTTTTTATACTGGCCTTTTCAGTGCCGCCTTTGCACTTCCTGTTATCCATTTTTATCAGAATTTTTTTTATTTTGAGCAACTTGCAAGGTGCCGTGTCGGGGGCGGGGCCAGAGAGTCAAAAGATAATCACGTCATCATTAACCTGCAGGCTGCACTCTGCGAGAAAATATAAAATAAAAAGAGTGGGACTGCGGTAAAATAATAAATAAAAAAGTGGGGCTGCTGTAAGTGCAGGCAGCCTAGTGACAGCATCCATATTTAAACTCAGTGCCATGACAACAACGGCCCTCGCGGCCAAAAAAACAGACCGGCCCACCGGGAATTTTCCCGGTGCTCCCGATTAGCCAATCCGGGCCTGCTCGTTGACCTAGGTCCCTATGCTGAAAAGGGAAAAGACCCTGCCCTGAAGTAGGAGCTGAAAGAGTTACAAGAACTGCAGCCAGAGGAACTTAAAAATCCCCAAATTGGTCCAGTCGGAACACGAGAAAAAAAGGGTTCTAGTCATGTTATGTTCTAGGAGCTCCAAAAATCCCTCTGGTCCGAAAGCGGCTTATGACTAGAGTCGTACTCGCTCGCCGTCACTCTCACTTCTCACTTGCTCTATCACCCACTCCCCACACACACTAGCCTGGCTGACACAAGACCCTTCTCAGTTGTAACTGAGAGTGGGTCTGGGAAAGGTTCATTGACACTTTTTTTTCAAAGGGGCGTCACCAACAGAGGGCACTCAAATGCCTCTGGGCGCATTGGATAGTCAAACCAATCAGACCAACAATCCGAGTGACGCTGCGCTTCGGTAGCCGTCATGTTGAATGTAAACAAAAAGCTGCTATCGTCGTCGCATAAAGCCCGCCTCAACGGTTGTGATTGGTGTCAAGTCCGCCTCAGCAGTTGTGATTGGTGCCTTGATTTTGGGGACATTGGAAATGGGTTTGAATAGGCTCTTCGCCAGACTGACAAGTGGGAGGCGGAGTGCACCATGTGCAAAGCTGGCACATATGTTTCAGTGTCTTTATTATTTATCTTATTACATTGAAAAGGTATTAAGAGATATTTTGTTGAAGCTGGATTTTCTAACACAGAAGAGGTCATATTTAGAAAAGAGAGCTATTATTTTGTTGCAGGTTGTTACAGATTTTATTTTATTTTATTACATAAGTTATTTTTGCAGCATTGAGGCATAAAAAAGTATGTTCATTAACCTCTGACAAGCCTGTCTGGATTTGTCTCGAGGCCGGGACAAGTGTCCTCTTTTTTGGAAATCAAAATATGGTCACCCTAGCATATACCGCGTGTTCCAGGTCCTGCCAATATCGAGCAACTTCGCACAGCCACTAAAGAGGAGGGGACCAACATTCCACAGGCCACAATCAACAACCTGATCAACTCTATGCGAAGGTGATGTGTTGCACTGCGTGAGGCAAATGGTGGTCACACCAGATACTGACTGGTCTTCGTTTTTTGAGTTCAGCTCATGAAAAATGGGGGCAAAAACAAAAGTGTTACGTTCATAATTTTGTGTATGTTGTGTGTGGTTTTATGGCTTATAGGTTTTTAAACACCAATTTATTAAAAACATCGGGAGAAGAAAACTCATCAACTTATATGTCAGAAGTACAAGTTTACAAGCAGCACTTGAAAGCAACAACACTCTTCTCTATTTCTGTTGAATCACTTTGTTCAGTTTGTTGCATTTGTGGATTTTAAATTGATTGATTGAGTTCTAACATCTTTCCAGCCACACTGAGAGAAAACAGATCCTGACTGAAACGCTGGAGAAATTCATCTTCGTACTTTAGTCAAGAAAATGTAATAATCTAGTGTAACATGCAGCTGAGTTCTCATGAATCAAACTTTAAACACACTCACACTTCCTCACATCAGGTCTCAGTCTCTGTGGTCCACCATGGTCCGTCCTGCAGGAAGAAATAAAGTCAGAATCAACTTCATATACCTTCACTCCGATCCTCCATTAAACATGAACCAGAGTTCATCAGTTAGTGACAGATAAACAGTGTGAGAGCTGCTTTTGTCTGTCCATCTGTCCATACCTGAGAGTGTCCAGTCTCCAGTTTGGATCCTTAAGTCCAGCTGACAGCAGCTTCACTCCTGAGTCTCCTGGATGATTGTAGCTCAGGTCCAGCACTCTCAGATGGGAGGGGTTGACGCACAGAGCTGAGGCCAGAGAAGTACAGCCTTCCTCTGAGACCAGACACCCTGACAGACTGAAAGTACACACACACACACACACATACACACACACCAGAACTCTAAAAAGTTGTTTTAAGTTTGTCGTATACATTCGTCCACTGTTTAAAATGACTGTCACCAACACTAATGGAGCATAGTGTTGGTTCAGGCATATCTTTTTCACAGCTGTGTTTGGTAGGAACACTTTGATTAAGAAAAAGTCCTAAAACTGAACGACATGCCCCCTGTGAAGGAGGAAGGGTTGGAAGACTCGGAGGAAAACTAACCAAGTACTTTTACTTGAGTACAATATTATATTACACTTCCACCTCTGTCTGAATGACACATGCAGGCCCATATAAATCCACAGCCTGTTGATCAAACACTTTGGTGCCCTAAAATATGGGATCCAACCATAATTCCTGCATAGTCCATTCAACATAGCTGTGAATACTCTGAAATTGCACTTTTAGCACATAATCATTAGTTCATTTAAAATGTATAGCCAAAATAACAAAATGGTGTCATTATACAGTTTATCTAGACTGTACATATGAACCTAGCTGTATATCCAAGTCCAGTTTGCGTGCCATGTTGCAAATATTAGGTGCTTGAAACCATTGCACCTCTACAGTGACGTCATGCCACCGACACATCCGTTCTCAATGAACTGATTACCTGGGAGTGGGGTTGTGTCTTACTAGGAAAGGTTTGTTCATGCAGAGTCATTCAGTTAGTGTGTCTATTAAGAAAATAAATGAACGATATAGAGCACTGCTGATTCTGTCTTCATTGAACCAAAGATGTCTAGCAAAGTACCGCGAACAAAGACAATACATTGTTGACACACTCCTGAGTCACTAGAGGACTAGAGTACTGGGAGCTGAGAACTGAGGACAGAGCTTTGCATCTTCTCTCTGAAAGGTTGGCCTGTAGTCAGTCCATTTAATTAAAAAAATAAAAATAACAGCTCAGAGGGTCGTGGTTTTCAAATAAGTGAACACTGACCTGAGAGTTTCCAGTCTGCAGTGTGGACTCTTCAGTCCAGCCGACAGCTGCTTCACTCCTGAATCCTGCAGCTCGTTGTTACTCAGGTCGAGCTCTCTCAGACTAGAGGACTGGGAGCTGAGAACTGAGGACAGAGATTCACAGCTTCTCTCTGACAGCTTACAGCCACTCAGCCTGAAGAGGAATCAGCAATAAAATTACAAATAAGTTATTTTTCTGAATGAAGATGAACTCCATTTAATCTGGATAGTTGTGTGTGCACATACAGAGCTTTGTTGAAGGCTTTGACCACGGGCAACAGCCTCAGAAGAGTCTCCTCTGAAGCAGAGTATTTCTTCAGGTCAAACACCTGCAGCTCGTTGTTACTCAGGTCCAGCTCTCTCAGACTAGAGGACTGGGAGATGAGGAATGGGGACAGAGCTTCACAGCTTTTCTCTGACAGGTTACAGCCACTCAATCTAAATAGGATATTCAGACAGTCCATTTAATAATTGATAAATTAAGAAAAATAGAGCTTAGGTAGTAATCTTTTTTAATGAATATAGAATAACCTGAGAGTTTCCAGTCTGCAGTGTGGACTCTTCAGTCCAGCCGATAGCTGCTTCACTCCTGAATCCTGCAGCTTATTGTTACTCAGGTCCAGCTCTCTCAGACTAGAGGACTGGGAGCTGAGAACTGAGGACAGCGCTTCACAGCTTCTCTCTGACAGGTTACAGCCACTCAGTCTGAAGAGGAATCAGCAAAACATAAGAAAAGAATTACAAACAACGTTTATTTTTTTCTTAATTAAGAAAAGCTCCATATACTCTGGATAGTTATGTGTGCATGTACAGCGCTTTGTTGGAAGCTTTGGCCACTGGCAGCAGCCTCAGAAGAGTCTCCTCTGAAGCAGAGTACTTCTTCAGGTCAAACACATCCAGATCTCTTTCTGATGACAGTAAGATGAAGACCAGAGCTGACCACTGAGCAGGAGACAGTTTATCTGTGGAGAGACTTCCTGAACTCAGGGACTGTTGGATCTGCTCCACTAGAGAACGATCATTCAGTTCATTCAGACAGTGGAACAGATTGATGCTTCTCTCTACAGAGATTCTCACTGATCTTCTTCTTGATGTACTCAACTGTTTTCTGATTGGTATGTGAGCTACTTCCTGTCTGTGTCATTAGACCTCGTAGGAGACTCTGATTGGTTTGCAGTGAAAGACCCAGGAGGAAGCGGAGGAACAAGTCCAGGTGTCCATTTGGACTCTGTAAGGCCTTGTCCACAGCACTCTGGTAGAACTGTGATGGTTCAGGTTTGTTTCTGAAGAGAAACCACTGGCGGGATGTTATCTGTTCTTCTGCCAGCAGGTTGACTCCAGAGTTGATGAATGTCAGATGGACATGAAGAGCAGCCAGAAACTCCTGAACACTTAGATGGACAAAGCAGAACACCTTGTCCTGGTACAGTCCACTCTCCTCTATAAAGATCTGTGTGAACACTCCTGAGTACACTGAGGCTGCTCTGATATCGATGCCACACTCTGTCAGGTCTGACTCATAGAAGATCAGGTTGCCTTTCTGCAGCTGCTCAAAAGCCAGTTTTCCCAGAGACTCAGTCATCTTTTTGCTCTCTGGACTCCAGTGTGGATCTGTCTCAGCTCCTCCATCATACTTGATGTTCTTCACTTTGGACTGAACTACCAGGAAGTGGATGTACATCTCAGTCAGGGTCTTGGGCAGCTCTCCTCCCTCTCTGGTCTTCAACATGTCCTCCAGAACTGTAGCAGTGATCCAGCAGAAGACTGGGATGTGGCACATGATGTGGAGGCTTTGTGATGTCTTGATGTGGGAGATGATTCTGTTGGCCTGCTCCTCATCTCTGAATCTCTTCCTGAAGTATTCCTCCTTCTGTGGATGAGTGAACCCTCTGACCTCTGTCACCATGTCAACACACTCAGGAGGGATCTGATTGGCTGCTGCAGGTCGTGTGGTTATCCAGAGGCGAGCAGAGGGAAGCAGTTTCCCCCTGATGAGGTTTGTCAGCAGAACATCCACTGAGGTGGACTCTGTAACATCAGTCAGGATCTCAGTATTGTGGAAGTCCAGAGGAAGTCGACACTCATCCAGACCGTCAAAGATGAACACGACCTCTTCAAACCTGCAGATTCCTGCTTCTTTGGTTTCACTATAGAAGAGATCAACAAGTTCCACCAAGCTGTACTTTTTCTCTTTCAGCACATTCAGCTCTCTGAAAGTGAATGGAAATGTGAACTGGATGTCCTGGTTGGCTTTGTCTTCAGCCCAGTCCAGAGTGAACTTCTGTGTTAAGACTGTTTTCCCGATGCCAGCCACTCCCTTTGTCATCACTGTTCTGATTGGTTCATCTCTTCCAGGTGAGGCTTTAAAGATGTCTTCTCGTCTGATTCTTGTTTCTGGTCTGTCTGGTTTCCTGGATGCTGTTTCAATCTGTCTGACCTCATGTTCATCATTGACCTCTGCAGTCCCTCCCTCTATGATGTAGATCTCTGTGAACATCTGATTCAGAAGGGTTGGGTTTCCTGCTTTAGCAGTCCCCTCAAACACACACTGGAACTTCTTCTGCAGCTTAGATTTGAGTTTACGCTTACCACCTGCAGCAGGACTTTCTGAATGAACACACAACAAAGAAGATCAATAAGTCAAAGAACATATTTCAACATTTCCTCTGAGAATGAGGATATTAATATATTTTGGTTCATTTCTGGAGACATTAGTAAACGTCCCATTTATCCAGCATGTTAAATCTTTAGAAAAATCCTCTTACTGCTCTGCAGACGGTCAGCCAGCTCCTCCTGCTTCATTCTCCTCAGGAAGTGCAGTGTTATCTTCAGAAATGCCTCTCTACTGATCCTCATCTGCTCTTCATCCTCACCGTCCAACACCTCCTCATCCTCCCTCGGACTCTCTAAGAATTCTGGGTAATCTGGACTCAGAACCTTCTGGATCTTCTTCAGCTCGTTCTTCACAAAAGTGCTGATGTCTTCCTCCAGCAGCTGGAACAGAAGATTATATGAATGACAAATCAAACTGAAATCATGGAAGCAAACATCAGATCCATGTTGGACAGACTGACAATCCACTGGTGTAAAAAGTGCAACACGGAGATGATTGTGAACACAATAGATGTAAAAGTAGTTGTTGTACATGTACAGACCATAAATATGGAGTCCATTTGTGTTTGATGCTGCTGGGCAGACTGACCACTGGGAACTTCTGAGCTCTCCTGGTCCACTCTGGGGAGGAATCAGGAAGAATTAGCTCACATTATGTCTGTCCACACAGAGACAAACACAAGGTAAATGTCCAAGAAGTGATATTTGGAGGTTAACAGTGTATCAGAGGACTCCCTGTAGTGGTAAAAGTTTACTAGTTCTGCTGATTATCAGTTTGAAATCCTCACCTTTGATCAACAGAGTGGCGTCCATCTTTGAAGACTAAAGGAGCAACCATAGACCAGTCACTCTTCATGGACACACTGCTGGGTTCAAGTTCTTCCAGATTCCTCCTGATAGAAACAAAAGATGAATTCTGCACTGCAGCCACTGCAGAAAAAAATTCTGAAGGAAAACACTGTGGTAGTCATTTTTAACATGTTTATGCTCCATGATCAATATTTAATTTAAAGGTGGAAAAGTAATGCTAATGGTTTCAACCTGCAGACCAATCAGACTCTCGTACAAGTTCTGAATGAACTGAAAGGTATACGAGCAGATTGGTAGCCCTTGACAGTGTTGTAGCTACTCAAAATGTGTTTTGGTCTCGTCTCGGGCTCTCACAAAGGATTTTATTCTACAACCGGTCAAGACAAAATTGGCTAAATATTTTTTGATACATTTCTGTTCATTATGTAGCTCATGTCAGCTCCGAAAAGGCCCACCAAAAATGTACCACATTAGGGCCTTGGTGGCCCATTGGTCTAGTGCTTTAAACTATTAGCATCTTTCCCTGGTATATATTCTGTATCACTCTGCACTTTACTTATTTTTGCACTTCTGACTAGAAGCTTAATGACATTTTGTTGTCTCACTACCTGGACTCTGTGCCATGACAAAAAAGTCGTTGGCAATAGAATTATAAAAGTTCTCAGGCTCCCTCCAGTTGTGCTCAAACAAATATGTATAAAAAGAAAATCAAAGCTATAAAATAGGGCAGTTAAGGTAAAATATATAAAATTATATTGTAGAAGATAGGTGTACACCAAAAATAAACAACTTGAATAAACTGTAATTTTACATTTTACTATTTGTTGTAAACTTTGAAACTGAGACTGAGTTAAAGTGAGCTGACAGGACACATGCTGTCACCATCCATTAAAAGACTTTTTAAAAACATATAAAACCCGGAGCTCTCACAATAAATGAAGACACATCATTTTGTTTATGTCATCAGTTTGAAATTTTCACCTTTGATCAACAGAGTGGGGTCCATCTTTGAAGACTAGAGGATGACCTATAGACCGCTCACTCTTCATGGACACACAGCTGGGTCCAGGTCCAGGTCCAGGTCTGCACTGCTTCTCTGGGCTGAAACACAACACACACAGAGCTTTGAGTGTGAATAATGATGGTGGAGTGATCTGAGTGGTGGACAGTTAGAGATGGTCCTCTCACCTCTGAGCTTTGGTCTTGCTGTCATGTTCCCCACACAGAGGGGTTTTAGAGGGAGGGACTCCCTCCTCTCTGTCCTCACACTGACTCATAGCAGAGTCCACACCTTCATCTGGAGAGGAAACACTGAGAGCAGCAGTCCAATCATTCATCAGCACATCATCACTCATTCATCCCTCAAATAATTTCTCCTGGAAAAAAAGCCAAATATCAGCAGCTGGTCCTTTGATTGGCTGTCATATCATTGTCAGTTGAATCCTTTTGGCTTGTTGGCCCTTTGGCTTGACTGTTCTCATCACTCTATCGCATTTCATTCACTCAACACGGAGAACTGATCAACACATGGATCAATAGTGGTTTGTTATTGGACAGAGAAGATGCTGCTGGTTCTCATTGGTCAGTGGTGAGGACGAATCAGAGCAGAGGAAGCTGCCATCAGCTGCTCTTCTTCTTTCAGTCCACTAGATGGCCTCATGGAGCTGTTTGGAGGATTTTACTGCTTCATATAAATCAGAGCTGAATGTCACTTTGTGTGATGAAAGTCAAAAAAATTTATTCCTATGTCCTTTCTTAACCCCAATACTAAACGTCATGAGGTCAAGGAAAGATGTGAAGGAGAATTAAAAAGCAATTAGGAAAAGACAACCGCGGTCCTCAGAGAATCCGACTGCCCTGACACGGCTATGTAACTATATTCCTGACGTGGGTCTGCCAGTAAAACTACTCTACATTCGTGCTGGCTCTATAAACTTGGAAAACACTGTGAAAATATTACTTCATCGTCATTTTTATTTTCCATCTTGTTCTGCATTAAAGGAGAATTCCGGCCTATTTTTACGTTAATCTTGATCGCTATAGCTACGCGAGTACTTTCGATAGAAAAAACCCCGACCCGAATTAGTGTAGCTAACACGGAGAAGCTGCAGCTACGTACTACAAGCGTCCCCTGAGCTAAAACGGCAGTGGTCGGGGCAAGTTTTAGAGTGCCTCTGTGCCTCTTAACAGACACAAAATGCAATTAATATGTCTGTGCCACATGAATAGGGCCCTTACGTGTCAACAAGTTGCGTTTTCAACTCAGACAAATTCACCTACCCTGGTCCCTGTCTCGATCCTGTCGGTAGCTAGCTTGCCCTGCTAGCTGATAGCCGTTAGCTGCTAGCTGCCGTCCGGTGAGTGTATTCAGACAGGCTTCTGTGATAATCATCCCAATAACAATACACGGAGCGGCGGTGGTGTGGCTATGTCCTCCAGAGGACAGGTCATGTCACGTCTTGAAGTGTATTCCCCCCTAAAAAAAACAGTAGTGCGGTAGTAGCTGTTAGCTGCTAGCTGCCCTCCGGTGAGTGTGTACAGCCAGATAGCCGTTAGCCACTAGCTGCCGACCTGTCCTCTGGAGGACATAGCCACACCACCGCCGCTCCGTGGATTGTTATTGGGATGATTATCACAGAAGCCTGTCTGAATACACTCACCGGACGGCAGCTAGCAACGGCAGCTATCAGCGCAGGCAGCTAGCTACGGCAGGATCGAGATGAAGACCAGGGTAGGTGAATTTAAACAATGTCTGAGTTGAAAACGCTGCTGACACGTAAAGCTATTTCTGTGGATTTCTGTTAAGAGGCACAAGGCACTCGAACTGCCCGACCACTGCTGTTTTAGCTCGGGGACGCTTGTATGTAGCTACAGCACCTCGATAGCTACACTAATTCGGTCGGGGTTTTTCAGCAAGTGCTCAGCAATATGCCATAGACGGATAATTCCTTTTCTTTTAACGTGAAACACTCACTGCATGTCATTTAGTTATTATAAAGCACGGAGCTGTAGACTGTTTCTTGTATGAAAGGTGTTCTTCAAATAGTTTATGATCACACTCACCCTCCTGTCTGCTCATATTTATCCACATGAACACTGATTAGTATGATTGTATGAAAACAGACAATTCAAACAGCTATTGGCATAATATAATGGCAGCCACTTAACTACTTCTGGGTCATTTCACTCTGTTAGGAACCTTCCTAAACAAAAAGGACTTCAAAAGAAGAAACCAGAAAAGCTGCAGAAATCAGATGGAGGAGATGTAGTTACTCACTGTGACCACTGGAGGTCCTTCCTCCAACTATTTTACTCCTGTATGATCTGCTTGTCCTCCTCTCAATTCTTCCTCATCTCTTTCTCTCCTCTCCTCCCCCCTCATCTTCCCCTCTCTTTCCCTCCCTCCTCCTCTTTTCTCTCCTCCCCCCTAATCTTCTCCTCCCTCCCTTCTTTAAACTGGTTTTCCTTCGTTCCACCACTGACTGAAGTCAACTCACCTTTAGACTTTAATTTGGACTTGAGTTGTTTTTACGCCGAAGAAGCACATGAGGAAACATGTTTTAAAATGTCTCTCCTGCTCAGCTCCTCTTTAACACAGAAAAACCTGAAGAGAAAAGTACAACAGAAAAAGGGTCTCAATTCAATTCAATTCAATTTTTCAATTCAATTTTATTTATAGTATCAAATCATAACATAAGTTATCTTGAGACACTTTACAGATAGAGTAGGTCTAGACCACACTCTATAATTTACAAAGCCCCAACAATTCCAGTAATTCCCTCAAGAGCAAGCAGTGCGACAGTGGCGAGGAAAAACTCCCTCTTGGGAAGAAACCTCGGACAGTTGAATTAAGAAATGCTCCACTAAAACCTGCTGATTAATGTGCACTGTAAAAAGATCATGTTAAAAACAAGTTCCCATTAAATTGCAGTAAAATCTAAAACATTCTTCTACAGATATTCCCATAGTCTCGGGAAGGAACTTGTTTTGGTGGAACATGTATATGTTCAAAAGTAGTTTTAGTCGTGCAACAGAAAACTCAGATTGGACAGATAGTCTAGCTAGTTGTCTGGATTTACCCTGCAGAGATCTGAGGAGCAGTTAACCATAGTCCTCAGAAAGTCCTCATTGCCAGCACAAAGACTTCCGGCGGCACTGGAGCAATCCCGGACGTCAGACGTTGTGGATATAAATTACCTTTTGAATAAAGAGACAAAAACACCATAGCAATATATAATGCAATTGAGTCAAAATAATTCAAACTAAATTTAACATTGCAATATCAATTTGCATATTGAATTTTCAATTGCAAAATTCATATTTAAATTGAATAAAATAATTGCAAAAGACATTGCTATTTGAATAAGGACACCAAAAAAGTGCCATAGTTTAGATATTCAAAATTACATAATGGATATCTGGAATAGTTTTCTAGTTGGAGTTCTTGGAGTTCCCCATCATCTTCCCCTCCCTCTCTCCTCTCCTCCCTCTCTCCTCTCCTCCCTTTCTCCTCTTCCCCTCCCTCCCTTCTGTAAACTGGTTTTCCTTCATTCCACCACTGACTGAAGTTAACTCCCCTTTAGACTTTAATTTGGACTTCAGTTGTTTTTCCAGTGAAGACCCGAAGCACATGAGGAAACATGTTTTAAAATGTTATCGTCTGACATGTTATGGAAGATAAATAGTCCAAAATCTATAGTTCTAAAAAAACTGTTTTGCCCAAAATGTCTGTCTTTCAACAATCACACGTTCATCAACAATTCAAGTTTCTCCAACCACAACAATCAAAGATGTCCCCTCAACCAATCACAGCTCCACTTACTGAACCTTCAGCCATGAACTTCATCAGTGTGCAGATCTCTTCTGTCCTCAGCAGGTCTGTGTAAAAAAGGAGCTTCAACTTCAACTTCCAACAGACAAAGTGAAGTGACACCGTTTCTTGTGTGTGTGTGTGTGTGTGTGTCCTCACTTCACTATGAAAGTATGCATTCTGACTGGTTAGACCACTAGCGGAGCCAGAAAAAACTAATGTGGGTGTGCATTAGAAAAACTGGGTGTGTCACATTTGATGACATTCCAACCCCACATATACCGGTAGATGATCTGTATGCTGGCAAGTGGTTTGATGCTGTTTGGTGTCTAAATATTTGCTCCTCATTTGCATAAAGTTGAATTTTCTTGTCAGTGGTCATTGAAGAGAAACTGTTAAATGATGGTTCTCGTCCACAGTGGCGTTTTTTCACCGAAGGGATCAGAACCAGAGCCGTTCAAAAAGTGGGGCAGAAGGAGCTCAGATTGAACAGATTAAATGATCAAATCTAAAGGATAATGTTTTGAGTGAGATACGGTTTCTGAATGTGTCCTGCTTTCAGTCTCCTAGTGAGCTGTTCAAAATCGGCCTCGGACTGTGACGTCACAGTCCGAAATGAGCTGGCTAACCACAACCGTTAGCTTGTAGCGTTAGCGTTAGCCGGCTAATGAGATATGAACACAGACTACCTGTTGAAGTCAAACTTTTATTAATTTCTATTAATGATGGGAAATGATTTGAAAAGCTACGAGAAAAAATGAAAACTTAGGAAGAAGACTAATGAATGAATTTGAACTGAATTTAAGCTGACTCAGCAGAATGAGACATCAACTTGAAATCAATCAGCATGTTTGATCTAGCCTACTTCTGTCAGGTTGGTGTCTCTCGTCTCTGATGGCGGCTCACAGAAAGAGCAAAGGTTTGGTCTTCTGACGATCCGTGTCCACCTGCAGGAGGAATCAACGAGCTCTGTCCTCACTGGCCATCCAAGAGGAGACACCAACATTCATTTAGATCCTGGTTCAGTTGAGCCATGAATTACACATATTATGTTTGTCAGTTTAAAAGATAACTTAGCAAGTCAAGAAACCCTCAGTTTGTCGTAAAACTGTTCAAGTATCAGACTGTGAAAATACGTCATCATCATCATCACCCTTGGCCTGGTCAACGAGGGAGGAGGTGGAACCTCCCATGATGACGCTGGCTCAGGAGGAAGCGCCTGAAGGAGGAGGAGGCAGACGGAGCGTCAGCATCTACTGGAGGAATCAGCTATTCTAAAAAGTGATTCAATTTCAATTCAATTTTTTTTAGTATCAAATCATAACACAAGTTATCTCGAGACACTTTACAGATAGAGTAGGTCTAGACCACACTCTATAATTTACAAAGCCCCAACAATTACAGTAATTCCCTCAAGAGCAAGCAGTGCGACAGTGGCGAGGAAAAACTCCCTCTTGGGAAGAAACCTCGGACAGACCCAGGCTCTTGGTAGGCGGTGTCTGACGGTGCCGGTTGGGGATGTGATGAACAGTGTTATCACATTGATAATGGAACAGTGACTTCAAATGGTAGTCGTAGTAGTTCATATCATATCAGTGCGCTGCAGGGCGTTACAGGATATAGCATGGCCCAGCAGAGCATGGATGGACATAGCAGGAAGCAGCAGGGTTCAGCAGGACGCAGCATGACATTGCAGGGCACCGCAGAGCTTAGCAGGGAGTGCAGCAGGACCAAGGCGACAGCTGCAACCAAGATCTTGGTGCCAACGTTCTCCAAGGAAATACGCTGGGTGAAAAAACAGAAGGACTCCGCCGAGTAAACTCCCCAGAAGCTAGGATTAATAACAAGCATTTCTGGGACGGGACGCACACAAATGGTAATAGAAAGGGAGAGGAGAGAGCAGCTCAGTGTGTCAAAGGAAGGAAGTCCCCCGGAAGTCTAGAACTATAACAGCGTAACTAAGAGAGACAGGTCAAAAGGAGAGGTTGCTTGTTCGGGCTTGAAACTCTCCCCTGCCGGATCGGGCTGTGCTGGCCTGCCTCCCTCTACTTTTGTTATATTATTAATCTAACGACTATGAAGAGAAGCATGTGGGCCTGGTTAGGCGGACGCTGCAACTCTTCACTCCCTAACTATAAGCTTTATCAAATAGGAGAGTTTTAAGTTCATTCTTAAATGCGGTGACAGTTTCTGCCCCCTGAACCCAGATTGGGAGCTGGTTCCACAGGAGAGGATCCTGATAAAAGAAGGCTCTGGCTCCCATTCTACTTTTAGAGATGCTAGGTACCACAAGTAACTCTGCATTCTGGGAGCGCAGTGCTCTAGTGGGATAACAAGGTCTTAGGAGCTCTTCTAGATATGATGGTGCTTGACCATTTAGAGCTTTGTAAGTCAGGAGAAGGATTTTAAATGCAATCCTGGATTTTACAGGAAGCCAATGCAGAGAAGCTAATACGGGATAAATATGATCTCTTTTCTTAGTTCTTGTGAGAACACGCGCTGCAGCATTCTGGATCAGCTGGAGAGTCTTAAGGGACTTATTTGAGCAACCTGACAGTAGGGAATTACAATAGTCCAGCCTGGAAGTAACGAATGCATGGACTAGTTTTTAAGCATCGTTTTGAGACAGGATATTCCTAATTTTGGCAATGTTACTAAAATGAAAAAAGGCTGATCTTGAGGTTTGTTTTTGAAGGGCGTTAAAGGATATATCCTGATCAAAAATAACCCCTAGATTTCTGACAGTAGTGCTGGAGGCCAGGGCATTACCATCCAGAGTAGCTATGTCTTTAGATAATGAGGTTCGGAGGTGTTTAGGGCCCAGCAAAATAACTTCAGTTTTGTTAGAGTTTAACATCAGAAAATTATAGGTCATCCAGGATTTTATATCTTTAATGCACGTGTCACAAAGTGGAGCCAGGCAGCTAGTTTTCTTATGTTGTGTGTGTGTGTATATATAGAGTGGTGGTTTATTTTGTATATAGTGTGGTGTTGTGGTTTGCCTGGCACAGAACTGAAGACTCCTCCCAGCGCACCTGAGGCAGATCTCATGATCAGGAGAGATGCTGGAGGAACCTGGAATGCGCTCGAACACACCAGGAGCGCATTTGGCTAAATGATACGGGGAGAGCAGAAGAAAGGAGCGGCGTGAGAGCGGGAGCAGAGAGGAAAAAGGTTTTTGGAGCAGAGCTGGAGGGCTCTCCAGGAGTGCAGGACGGAGCACAGATAGAGGGGCAGGACAGCGGAGTTGGAGCCGGAGGACAGCTGTGGATGTCTGGCGGATCGGCGCACTGGCGTTGTGTGATTGCCCAAACGGGAAAAGCAGAGTGGACGCTGCGTGCTGCTGGCTTTCTTCTCTCCTCCCTCAATTAGAAAAGGGTAAAGACTGTAGCCCCTTTCTTTATAGACTGGTTGAAATTGGATTGTCTATTTTCGCCTAATGGAAATGTACATTTGCTGAGTGAAATGAAAAGAAAAATATAAAGATCATTTTTACTAAATTCAACGTCTCTGAGTGTGATTCAAGCCTGGGAATTGCAAAGGACCTTTGTGACATAAAAAATCTTTGGCGCTGTGAGCAGGGTTCCCAGCTCTTGAACACACCTATTGATAATGGATAACGAAGCTACAGCTAGTACAACTGGTACACAAGCCCCAAGTATGATGTGGCCATGGTATATGGGGGTTCCATTGGCCCCAAAATTTGACGGTAGGAATTTGAGGCAGCATGGAGATTGGGAAAATAGGATGAAAGCCCTTCTCAGGGCTCAAGGATTTACCGAAGAGCAAAAAATTGATTTCCTCTTCAGTGCGATAGAGGGTGATGCCAGGAGGGAGGTCCAATTATTAGAGGGACAACAAAGAGACACTGCTGATAAAATCTTTGACTTTCTTCGTAGCTTATATGGAGGACAGACGGCAACTGCCGATCTTAGAATGAACTTTTTTAATGTGAAACAAAGCGCAGGCGAGACACTGGGAGATTTTAGCCTTTGCCTAAGAGAAGCCTTCCAAAGATGGAAAAATGCTGAACCGGACGGCTCCGCTCATCTACAACACACACTGAGAGATCAGATGATACTCGGCTTGCATGCTGGTCCGCTGAAGAAAAAGCTTCAGAGGCAGGTGCGTAGAAGCCCAAATTTAATGTTTTCTGATTTGCTACAGGAAGCTAAAGAGTTGGAGAGAGAAGGCTGGGCAGAAGAAGGAGATGGATTGTGTCATAAAGTGTACACCGCACCCCCTGTTGACCCCCTTGCCAAGTGGAAAGATCAAACTCGTGCAGAGCTGCTTAATATAGTTTCGTAATTGACCCAAGCCTTAAAGGAGGAAATTGTGAGTACCATGCAGTGCAATAGTCAAACAAAAACTTTACCTGAGCGTTCCAGATATAAACCTCCCCAGTCCCGCCCGCGTTGGAATGATCAGGGGCAACCTATTTGCCTACACTGTGGACAAGCTGGACATTTCCGACGTGATTGTTCCCAGCGACAGACAAGTCAGCCTCCTTTAAACTCCCAAAACCGGCCACTGTAGGGCGAGTGGACAGAATGCTGGATGTGGAGTCATCAGCAAAGCCCTCTTTTGTTGGAGAATGCCCAGCGGTGGAGGTGTTGGCGGGCAACAAATCCATCCCCTGTATTCTGGACACAGGCTCACAGGTAACCCTGTTTAGTGAAACCTTTTTAAAGACTCATTTTAAAGACTTGGAAACCGAGAAGGGCACTAAGATAAACTGGTTGAAACTGAAAGCAGCAAATGGCCTGAACATTCCTTATGTAGGTTACACAATGTTGGATTTTAAAGTAGGAGGGATTCATGTCCCACAGAGGGGAGTTCTTATTGTTTCTGATGATTGTATGGGCCCCCAACAAGGGCTGTTGGGCATGAATGTTATTCAACCAGTGTGGGAAGCTGTTGGAGGAGGGGCCTATCCAGGACTGAAAGCCTTTAAATCAACCGTGTCACCTGCTTCCCAAAAAGAGTGGGACCGGGCCTTCACTTGCTGTCAAAGGGTCTTGTCCTGCGGGCCCACTGAGGTTAGACCGGTCACTGTTCGCCTGACGAAACAACAGCCTGTGGTAGTGCCTCCTGAAAGTGAAATGGTCCTATGGGCCCATGTTCCAGAGAACATTGGTAAGATGCACTACACAGCTCTGGTAGAAGGCCTAGACAGTGAGACTGAGTGGCAAGTGGCACATACTGTAGTAGAGGTGAAGGGGAATAAAATCCTATACGGTTATGTAACCCGCATGCCTACTCAATAGAATTACCACAACGTCAGCCACTGGCCAAAGTCTGTCAGATATTCCCTGAACAAATCGATGCTAATGACCTTGTGTTGCAGGAAGGACCAGATGGGGAGATAGAGGTAGCTGTACGAGCCATCCAAGAGACCGCTGAAGATGAGAGTCCCCCTCTGTTCCAACCTCCCTCAACCACAACAGGAGATGGTGGAGCAACTTCTTCCAAAATGGAGTTGTATTTTTGCTCAAGATAATGAAGACTTTGGGCGCACTAATGCTGTTTTACACCAAATCCCCACAGGTGATGCACCCCCCTCCCGGGAGCGCTACAGGCCAGTGCCCCCTAACATGTACCAAGAACTACGGACTCTCCTACAGACCATGCTGGAAAAAGGAGTAATCCGAGAGAGCAGCAGTCCCTGGGCGGCACCAGTTGTTTTAGTTAAAAAAAAAGATGGAACCTGGAGGTTTTGTGTTGACTATCGACGACTAAATGCTCTCACCCATAAAGATGCTTACCCTTTACCACGCATTGAAGAGTGTCTCACCACATTGTCCAAAGCAGAGTGGTACTCAACCTTGGATCTTGCCAGTGGCTATTGGCAGGTTGAAATGGATCCAGCAGATAGGGAGAAGACCGCTTTCACTACACCAGTGGGACTTTTTGAATTCGAAAGGATGCCATTTGGATTAAGTAATGCGCCAGCCACCTTCCAGCGGCTGATGCAGCGATGTCTGGGTTCACAGGTAAATGATTCCCTACTGATTTATCTGGATGACATTATTGTGTATTCAGAAACATTTGACCAACATATGGCTCACCTGGAACGAGTGTTTCAGAAACTTAAGGAACATGGACTGAAGCCAAAAAAGTGCAAGCTGTTCCAAACCAAAGTACACTATTTGGGACATGTAGTGAGCCAACATGGAGTGTCGCCTGACCCCGAGAAGGTTAAAGCTGTACGAGATTGGCCCCCACCCGTTACTGTACGCCAGGTACGTTCTTTCTTAGGGTTTGTGGGTTATTACCGACGTTTCATTCCTTCCTTTGCAAAAATTGCTGCCCCTCTACATGCGTTAACACATGGAGCCAAACAGAACGGGTCGAAGACTCAGCCTGTCGAGTGGAACTCCAGTTGCCAAGAAGCCTTTGAAACCTTGAAGAACCAGTTGGTGAGTGCTCCCATTTTGGCTTATGCAGATTTTAACCTGCCTTTCAGACTGTACACTGATGCTAGTTTCGAGGGCTTGGGAGCAGTCCTGTCCCAGGTACAGGAAGATAAAGAACGAGTAATAGCCTATGCAAGCCGATCCCTAAGCCCCAACGAGAGAAATGACAAGAACTACGGTTCCTTTAAATTGGAACTGCTGGCCCTTAAATGGGCTGTATCAGAAAAATTCAAGGATTATCTCTGGGGTTCTGATGTAACTGTGTATACTGACAATAATCCGCTGGTGCATTTGAATACTGCAAACCTTGGGGCAGCTGAGCAGAGGTGGGTGGCCCAGCTGGCAAATTTTAACTATACACTCAAATACCGCCCAGGGAGAGAAAATGGAAATGCAGACGCCTTGTCACGGCGATCACCAGAAACTTCTACTTCCATGGCCATTACAACAGAGAGCACAGCGGACCTGGAGCAGTTGGAGCCCTGGGCATCACGCCAGCAAGAAGACTCCACATTAAGTCTAGTGAAGGTCCTGATACAAGAAGGTAAACTGATTTCAGAAAACACTCCTAAACACAGAATCAAGCTGTTACAACCTTTTAACAGGTCATGGGCACAGTTCAGCATTAAAGGGGGGGTGTTGTTGAGGACTGTAAAAGACAAACACACCGAACTGCTTGAACAGATTGTAGTGCCCCCAGGGTGGAGAAAATTGATATGGAGACAATACCATGAAGCAGTTGGCCATTTGGCTGGCACAAAGACTTTATCTGTACTTCAGCGCAGGTTCTATTGGCCAGGACAAGGGGAGGATGTTCACCGATGGTCAACCAACTGTGACCATTGCCTGCAACAGAAGTCTCACCAAGAGGTAAGGGCACCCCTAAGGCCTATTCCTACTTCTTATCCACTTGAATTAGTGGCTGTGGATTATTTGTCATTGGGGCGACCTGGAGATGTGTACCCTTATATTTTGGTCGCAGTGGATGTGTTTTCCAGATTTGCATGGGCCGTTCCTACAAAGGACCAGACAGCCGTGACAACAGCGAAAGTATTGTGGAAATGCATCATCCAGCCTTTTGGATGCCCTGAGAGAATACATTCCGACCGAGGAGCAGCTTTTGAATCAGCAGTCTTCGCAGAACTGTGCCATATGTATGGAGCCAGGAAGAGTCGTACTACCCCGTACCATCCTCAAGGAAAAGGTTCAATAGAGAGGTTCAATCACACACTGCTGACTCTTCTGAGTTCTTTGAATGAAGAAGAACAGACACAGTGGGCTAAGCGGTTACCAGAGTTGGTACATGCATATAACACCACTGTAAATGAGTCTACTGGTCTCTCTCCCTTCTTTGTAATGTTTGGCAGGCATGGCCGTCTTCCGGTGGATATGTTGATGGCAGCCATGAGTCAACATATCCGGCTGTAGAAGAAACTTTGGAAACCTTACCGGGCTCTTCACAACCAGGTCAGATTGATGTAGATCAGTCCCGCAGGTCGACCAGAAATACTGCAAGAGTCAAACCAAGTCGTTACAGACCGTGAGATGATTGTCGGGACGACAATCCTTAAAGGTGGGAGGAGTGTCACAAAGTGGAGCCAGGCAGCTAGTTTTCTTATGTTGTGTGTGTGTGTATATATCCCAACCAACATTTTTATGTGGGGCCCATTGGGGTAAAAAGTGGGCACAATCATGGGCCCCAGGTGGGATTGTCAGATCACACCCATATGGGATTGTCCGCGGGTTCCATGTTGGCCCCAAGCCAATTGCCCATGTGGGTTTAAGGCAGGATTACACCAGGTTTTAGATGGGCCCCAGCTGGGCAAAACAGACAAGACCCATCTTGGTCCCAGCTTTAAGTCCTACGTGGGGCCTACATGGGGACAGTATGGACTGAAATATGGGTTGCAAGTGGGATTGTCCACGGGTTCCATGTTGGCCCCAAGCCAATTGCCCATGCGGGTTTAAGGCAGGATTACACCAGATTTTAGATGGGCCCCAGCTGGGCAACACAGACAAGACCCATCTTGGTCCCAGCATTAAGTCCTACGTGGGGCCTACATGGGGACAGTACGGGCTGAAATATGGGTTGCAAGTGGGATTGTCCGCGGGTTCCATGTTGGCCCCAAGCCAATTGCCCATGTGGGTTTAAGGCAGGATTACACCAGATTTTAGATGGGCCCCAGCTGGGCAACACAGACAAGACCCATCTTGGTCCCAGCTTTAAGTCCTATGTGGGGCCTACATGGGGACAGTATGGACTGAAATATGGGTTGCAAGTGGGATTGTCCACGGGTTCCATGTTGGCCCCAAGCCAATTGCCCATGTGGGTTTAAGGCAGGATTACACCAGATTTTAGATGGGCCCCAGCTGGGCAACACAGACAAGACCCATCTTGGTCCCAGCATTAAGTCCTATGTGGGGCCTACATGGGGACAGTATGGACTGAAATACGGGTTGCAAGTGGGATTCTCCGCCGGTTCCATGTTGGCCCCAAGCCAATTGCCCATGTGACTTTAAGGCAGGATTACACCAAGTTTTAGAGGGGCCCCAGCTCGGCAAAACAGACAAGACCCATCTTGGTCCCAGCATTAAGTCCTATGTGGGGCCTACATGGGGACAGTATGGACTGAAATATGGGTTGCAAGTGGGATTTTTCAGAAAAGTTGTTGGGTGGGGTGGGGGGGGGGGGTTGGGGTGGGGGGGGGTGTTTCGGTCCGGTTAAAAAAGAAAAAAAAAAAAAAAAAAAAAAAAAAAAAAAAAAAAAAAAAAAAAAAAAAAAAAAAAAAAAAAAAAAAAAAAAAAAACACAAAAAAAAAAAAAAAAAAAAAAAAAAAAAAAAAAAAAAAAAAAAAAAAAAAAAACCCAAACCAATCCAATCAACAAAAAATCACAAATACAATATTAACACAAAAAAAGAACAAAAAAAAAAAAGAGAATTTCGCCCTCAACAAACGGACACAGAAAAAAAAAAAAAAACAAAAAAAAAAAAAACAAAGAAACAAATGCAACACCCCCCAACATAAAACATAATTTTTATTTTGATTTTTTTTTTTGGGAAAAACAAAAAAAAAACAAAAAAAGTAGGCGGGGGAGAGATCGGGTGGTGTCCCCATTTTCAAAATTAATGAGTAATATATGTTTTTTTATTTGTGGGAGGGTGGGGGGGGGTGTTTTTGGTGTTGGTTTTTGGGGGTGTGTTGGGGGCGGGGGGGGGGGGGGGAGGGGGGTAACCAAATTTTTTTTCAACCAAAAAAACAACAAAAAAAAAAAAAAAGGGGTGGGAGAAAAAGGGGGGGGGCCCAACGTGCTTTTGGTTTTTTTCCCTCCCGGGCGGGGGGGGAGAAAGGAACAACCAACAACCACCAAACAAAACACACACAAAAAAAACAAAAAAAAAAAAAAAAAAAACAACCACTAATTTTTTTTTAAAAAAACAAAAAAAGAAAAAAAATTATGTAGAGCCACAACAAAAAACAAAACAGGAGCATTTTTTTTTTATTGTCAAATTTTTTTTTTTTTTTTTTTTTTTTTTTTTTTTTTTTTTCCATTTCCCGAGGGGGGTCTTTTTTTTCTTTTTTTTTTCCCCTGGGGTGCTTAAATTCTTTTTTGAGCCTCTAAAAAAAAAAATTTTTTGTGAATTTGAACTAACATTAAAAACATTCTTTTTAAACACCATTTAGAATTAAACAATGGCCAACTTCAGGGCCATATTGGCAAAAGTATGAAGGATATGATGGATCATCGTTATGGATTTTTAGCACAAGAAAATATTTATCAAGTACTTGAACTTAAAACATTTTATTACTCTCTCATAATCATAATTAATATATAATAGCTTTGTGAAGTGTGTACAAATAATCATAAAATAAAATGATTAAAATGTTTTCACATTAAAATGCCAAAATGCACTAAAAGCAATAACTGATGCACGAGGCTTCAATGGTACAATGCAGCTTCAGATTTGAAATGCCAATAGAACCAGCATTATTTGGGTAAAAAGGTTGCTATGTATATGTTGATTTAAGCTTATTTAGTATTAAAAAAAATTAGATGCGCAGTTCTGAAAAGTCCAGGACAAAGAGATTCCTTGCATTTTCAACTTGTGAGACATTTTTCCTCCAATTTACTTTAATTTGAAAATGCCACCATGCTCAATACCTTACTGATGCATAGTCAAAAAAAAATGCAAGTCCATAAAATAAACTAAGGACCGCACACAGATACAGTGATTAAAGCAAGAAAAAAATAATTTCACTGCCGTAAAGGTCGCTTCCCATAGGTTTTCATGGGCTGTTAAGCCCAACAGCTCTTCTGTTCTCTAACACAGCATTCGAGTTGTAAGAAGGCTTTTAACCTACACAATCTAAATACTTCAGACCAAGAGCATTTTTAAAAGGAAAAGGGTGATTTTGAACAGCTTTTCTATTGTCAATTTGCTTTTATGTAAAGTTTTCAATCTATTAAGCCTAAGACTTTTATAAAAAAAGAAATCAACCATCTACATAACTTTTCAGTGCAGGTTTTTATTTATCTTACACACCCAATGCTGACAGGGAGTCTAACATTTTGATATAGGCCTAATGTCTATCCAACTTAAAAAATTAACATTTCTATTCTGCCCCTCAGCAGGTAGCATCTCTGTGCTTTGTCCTCCGGTTTATTCAGTAGCACACAATAGACTCTGCAGGTTACAGGTTAAACTTTAGTTTACTTAAGTACTGTACT